>NC_071105.1:15887500-16105000 GCF_024256425.1 Clarias gariepinus | reverse complement strand
GGGCAAGGTCCTGGAGGTTTTGGGGGACCTCGGGGGGGTGGGGGGGGTGTAGGCTGGTGCTAGGGGCCGAGTAGGGAGGCCTGTGGGGGGGATGCGAATGGTGATTTTTCCCCTGAGGTTTGAGCCGAAGTGTGGGTGAATATTGTGTCTGAGGTGCCCGAGGTCGGGGAGAAGGCAATTCTTCCAGGAGGATTGGGCCTGTGCGTGCAGAGTGTGAATATTTCCCCAAAATGTTCAGAGACCCAAAATAAATCAAAGTCCCAAAAATCATGACCTCCATGGGTGTGAGCCCAGTGGAGGCACCTAGTGTGTCCGACCTGAGGTGCCTGTGCTGGGCTAGAGGCCGATTTCTCCAGGATTATTTGCCCTGTGAGTGCAAAGTGAAAAATTTTTTAAGTCCCAAACTTTTTCTAAGTCCAAAAATTTTTCAAAGTCCAAAAAATTTTTCTAAGTCCCAGAAATGTTCAGAGACCCAAAAAAAATCAAAGTCCCAAAAATCATGACCTCCATGGGTGTGAGCCCAGTGGAGGCACCTAGTGTGTCCGACCTAAGGTGCCTGTGCTGGGCTAGAGGCCGATTCCTCCATGATGATTTGGCCTGTGAGTGCAGAGTGAAACTTTTTCTAAGTCCCAAACTTTTTCTAAGTCCCAAAATTTTTCAAAGTCCCAAAATTTTTCCAAGTCCCAGAAATGTTCAGAGTCCCAAAAAAAATCTAAGTCCCAAAAATCATGACCTCCATGGGTGTGAGCCCAGTGGAGGCACCTAGTGTGTCCGACCTGAGGTGCCTGTGCTGGGCTAAAGGCCGAGTTCTCCAGGAGGATTTGGCCTGTGAGTGCAAAGTGAAAATTTAAAGATTTTATCCTATTGCCATCTCAGGGAGTTTTTCCTTGCCACCGTCGCCGTCACCCTTGGCTTGCTCATCAGAAAATCATCATTTATTCATCATTCATCTCATTATTATCTAGACACATTTTTCTCACACATACACACTTGCAAAATTTCTTTAATTTTTGTGAAGCTGCTTTGAGACAATGACCATTGTTAAAAGCGCTATATAAATAAAATTAAATTAATTGAATGGAGCCAATCAGAAAACAGACAGTCCGAATCTGCCCACCTCCAGTTTCTGATTGGCTGGTATTGCCCCTACTCTAGTCTCTGGTTGACTGGAATAGTTGCAAAGTTCTAATGATTCTACAAATCGTGAAAATTTACAGCAGCTTTATGATATTAAGCAGACAGAAGAGCCCGGATTCAAACACACATAAATGATCTTAAACGCGCAAAAGCGAGTTTTAAGCTTAAGTTTAAAGAGTAGTGCACTAGATATAAGCATATAAGCATATAAAGAGTAGTGCACTAGATATAAGCATATAAAGAGTAGTGCACTAGATATAAGCAATAAGTACATATAAATAAGTACATTTAAATTTAACTAAAATATACTAAGACTAGTGTATATAAAAATTTGTATTCTAATGTATACTTCCTGTACATTATTACTATAATTATTTCGAGCATATTTTATGACAAAAATTAATTAAAAAAACTAATTTTAAATAAATGTGCTTTGAAAATTACACTGACCTTTCACTTAAAGTATAATTTCCTAAAATATACTTTTGATGTATGTTTAAGGTTTAATTAAGCATGATGTTACAGTATATACTTTTGTTAGTATATATGCAATGTACTACCAAAGATTAAAATATATTTGTAATACACTGATGTGTCTTTTTGTTTTTACTAGGGAAGCACTACACAAATTAAATTGAATTGAATTGAATATTATACATAATATAACGTATCCCCAATGATAGAATCCCAAATGATAGAGCTTTCTAGTGTCTCTTTCCATAAATGCTGTTTATATTTTTAACAGTTCAGGGCAACTGAAAGTAATTTGATTAGTTGACTGTTTATTACCTAAAAATTGACTGTACAGTATGAGCAGAAAATGAAAAGTAAACTGTTCACTAAAAACTCATGTTAGCCTTAAGTCATAGAGTGCTAATGAATTTTCCCCAAATGTTTATTACAAAGTAAAATGCTGAGTAAAAAAAAATACACTCTAAAGTATTATAAACATATTCATACTGTATCTTCTACAGTACATTGCAAATATGCTACTTAGTTCATACCATCAGTTAATAGATAAAAAATTATATTAACATTATGTTTTTGCCAATTCTTAGAATCAAGCTTTAAACATACTTAAAAATAATTGGATTATAGTAGACTTTCCAGAAATATGTTATAGAAAATGTACTTTATCTGAAAGTTGAGTACAATAAAATACAAATTTTAATAACCTCAGTATGTTTTCAGCTAAATTGTAGTATATAATTAATGTTTAGATTTTAGTGCAATACTCACTTTTGTGCGTTTAAGCTAATTTTTGTGTTTAGACACTATCTCTTGTGTGCGTTCAACATGACAAAGCTATGCTTGCTTAAATTGTGGCATTGTTATAACTCTCCCACTATTCCAGCCAACCAGAGACTGAAGTAGGGTCAATAGCAGCCAACAGAGTCTCTGTGTAACAGCTAGAATCAATTCACTAGGTTTACATTGGTGGGTCTACATTTAGACAGTAGTTTATATTTTTGTTTTGTGTGTGTGTGTTTGTCAGACAACCTGTAGTTTTGTTCGAAGACAAATAAACTATAGTATTTTTTTTCTAACCATGTGGAGCTAAATGAAATGTGTTGAACTCATGAATTAAACCTGACCCTTTAAACCTGCGTCATGATTCACTGGCCTTAAAACATGAAAATGCATTCAGTATTTGTAAAAGGTCATAAAATCCTTTATTGTAGTGATAACACATTTTTTAACACACAATACAGTAGTATAGTAGATTGTGTGTACTATGTAATATAACAAAGTATATTGTTGTTAACCACAAAATGCACTTTTTTAGTCTTTGGAATTGGTCGGAAGTATCACAATATGTTAGTACTGCTATAAGAATATATTCATGGTATATTAATTGTGTATTTGAAACACAGTAAACATTGCTATAATGTACTATAATGCATTAAACTTTAATTTCATTAATCATAGTGTCGGTTATGTACGTTAGTACACACACAATTATATACTTAAAGTTACCTTGGACTGCGAGCTTAATTCCTTCCGGAAGCATGCTTGTAATCCAAAGGCCTCTTATATCACATTTATTTTCCTCATAAGAAATAATGGAAACAGATTATTCGTTCCACAACCCAAAAGCATACGCATACAAAATATAAAGTAATAATAAAACAAATTAACCTGCACTTGAATAAAGAAAGAATATTCAAGGTAAAGAATTTGTGGCTGATGTGAGTGAGATGAAAGAGAGGAAAAGCGGGGCTACTGTGTAGGACAGCTTTCACACACACGCACACACACACACACACACATTAGCGGAAACACTGGTCTCTGACAAGGATTCTCTGTTGGCAAACTGAATTATTTTTTTTAGACAACTTTACCAAGAAACCCCTCTAATGACAATTGCTTTTGCCTCCCTTAATTTTGTATAAAATAGCTCCCTTTTTTTCTCTTTGCGGGCTCGTCTCAATTTTGCTAAAAAACATCTTAATGATTGCCAAGACTTTTTGAAAATTACCTTGTGGACGGACGAGACAAAAGTTTAACTTTTTGGAAGGTGCGTGTCCCGTTACATCTGGCGTAAAAGTAACACTGCATTTCATAAAAAGAACATTATACCCACAGTAAAATATGGTGGTGGTAGTGTGATGGTCTGGGGTTGTTTTGCTGCTTCAGGACCTGAAGGGCTTTCTGTGATAGATGGAACCATGAATTCTACTGTCTACCAAAAAATCCTGAAGGAGAATGTTCGCCCATCTGTTCGTCAACTTAAGCTGAAGCGATCTTGGGTGCTGCAGCAGGACAATGACCCAAAACACACCAGGAAATCCCCCTCTGAATGGCTGAAGAAAAACAAAATGAAGACTTTGGAGTGGCCTAGTCAAAGTCCTGACCTGAATCCTATTGAGATGTTGTGGCATGACCTTAAAAAGGCGGTTCATGCTAGAAAACCCTCAAATAAAGCTGAATTACAACAATTCTGCAAAGATGAGTGGGCCAAAATTCCTCCAGAGTGCTGTAAAAGACTCATTGCAAGTTATCGCAAACGCTTGATTGCAGTTATTACTGCTAAGGGTGGCTCAACCAGTTATTAGGTTTAGGGGGCAATTACTTTTTCACACAGGGCCATGTAGGTTTGGATTTTTTTTCTCCCTAAATAATAAAAACCCTCATTTAAAAACTGCATTTTGTGTTTACTTGTGTTGTTTTTGACTAATAGTTAAATGTGTTTGATGATCAGAAACATTTTGTGTGACAAACATGCAAAAGAATAAGAAATCAGGAAGGGGGCAAATAGTTTTTCACACAACTGTATACTTTTAAGTAGGTTTACTGATATACTAGTACTTTGATATGCAAGCACCCTTCCAGAATAAATTGTGTTTGCAATCCAAATGTTAGCTGTAGTAACAGTTTATTTAACTACAGTTAACTTCTTTTGTTCTATTGGTTTTCAGAGGGGTTATATTGGCATGACTGAGTTGCATGGGGTCTATTGAATGACTGTTTTTTGATGTGCAGCCTTATGCCACTAATGCCGTGACACCTGCTGGATTCACTGAATGGCAAGATAATCTGACACAAGTTCAGGAAAACTTCAAACAAATACAAAACATTAGAAAAGAGCATGGTCAAGAAATAGAGAATAGTCAAGTGATGAGTGCACAGCATCAGGCAATTATGGCAAAGGCAAAAGGCTTAGCCCCTCATTAATCATAATTGTAATGATAATTGTGTCCATGTGTGTAAGCACTAATATTATGAGTTAGTTTGTCACAGACTTTCTAGCTGCTTGATTTTTTTAGTCTGTGGTGGCCATCAGTAGCAGCCGGGCACATTATTCTGCTGTATTTATTAATATAATTTATTTACAATAAAAAAAATTATAAAATGTATTACGTTCAATTGTGTTCGTGGACATTTAAAAAAATCTAACACCTGGTGCTTTTTTTTAGCACTTCTTATGGCTATTTACAGGCGATTATTAATAGTTTAATTTTAATTTTTTTTGTGCCCCCCTCCCCCCCAAAAAATGCACCAGCTGCCACTGGTGGCCATGTTTGTAAGCCACATTGTACTCTGTGGAGTGTAGTCAGATGCTGTTACAGGGTTTTGTCATTTCTGCCTGGTAAGTTTGTATTACCTTATACCAAATCAAGTTGAACATAGGTGACATGGTGGCACATTATTGTCCTTCCTTACTCTCACATTATAGGCATTACTGTCAGTGTGGAGTTTTGCTCTCTAGTGTGTTTTCTCATGCTTACTTGCTGGTTGAATAATTTTATTATTATTATTATTTTATTTTATTATTTTTTTTACACATTGTGTACTTTACACATATTTATGCTGATTCACTTATATTCACTTCACCTGTATAGCTGGCTGAGGCAAGGCAAAATACACTCCAGACTTCTACCCTCAGGGAAGTGAAAAGCTTCATGAAAAGCTAACTACAGGCCGGCATTGGACATCAGATGAAGACTTAACCTTTCATCCCCTTCGTCTCAGACAGAAGAAATAAAGGCACATAAAAGCAGAACTCATCATCCACAAGCAGCTTTAGGACCTCAACACAGCTCAACATGGTGTTTCTTTGGCCTTAGCAGGCTGACGTTTTGTCAACATCGGCTAAGCTTTTGGTTAGTGATCCAGCCTTTGGCCTCTGCTTTGCCCTGAATAAGAATGAAGAATGGGAGCTTGGCCAGTCTTAGCAAAGGATAAGACTTTGGCTTATTGTCTTTACCTGCTGGCCTGAGCTATGGGATTATCCTGGACGTGTCACCCATCATTAAACAAAGAAATACAGCTCAAATCCTTTTGGCTCATGTGCCACTTCAAACTAGAGGATTAACTACAAGATTTTCTAAACCTTGCCCCTCGGATGTGGTTGAGGTTGCATATTTTTACTAAGCTTGTAAAAATACATACCCAAAATCGAGTAATATAATGCCTTAATATTACATAAGCCAAATGTTAATTTTCGTCTCATAATAGTAAATCAATTCAAGTGGTGTTAAGACTATAATCTCGATGTTTCACAATCCAAAGAGCTATATTGGTTCTACTTTAAACAAAGCCATAACAAATCCATGTGACACTCCAAATCAAAGGATTATTGATCAGACTTCTTAAGGCTTCCATCTCTGACATTATTAAGCTGCAAATTACTACTTTGTATATCTCAAAATAGCAATGAAATGCCATTTTAGTGGCACAACAAGGTACATTTTACCATTTACAATTCTTTACACTATATATTACACATATCTATCCAGTACCTGTATATATCATGAATTCTGGCTCTCCCTTTTAGTTGTGCAGTCATAGTTAGTCCCTGCTTACACTCTGCACTAAACACTGTATACAGTACATTCACCTTATACATTATGTGACTGTGACCATACCTAACTCTTTTTTTCTCTTCTTGCTCTATCTCTCCACTTCTAAGCTGCCATGATCCAGACCTCCTTTGCCCTTTGGACCCACCTGACTCCTCCTGGTGCCCCTCTTCTGGTTATACATTCATCAAATGGAGGTCACATGTCACATCTTCGCTTGGGATGTATATGGTGACTGTGGATGGTTCCACTTTACCATGAAAACGGTCTTCGCCTCAGTTGATGCGGACAGCTGTTCTCTGAGGGTTTGTGACTCCAGTCGCTCCATAGTCAGGACTGGAATTTCCTAAATTCTACCTGAGCCTTCAATAGCGAACTGGACTCCATATTAACCTAAAGACCTCCGGCATGAACTTCCACACACGTAAGACTGCAGTATACCTGCAAAACAATTTGTGCTATCGGTTATCATCCAAATGAGGATCTTGTTGATTTTTAGTGGCACATTAAAAATGTTGTGCCACAAAAATGTTGTGCCACTAAAATGGTTCATCTCAAGGTTTCTTTTTATAGCAATCTCAGGTAGTTTTTTCTTTGCCACCATCGCCCTCGACTTGCTCATCAGGGACAATTCAATGATTTTGATACGTAAACATTTTTCACATTTCATAAAAAAATTCTACATTTTCTTTTGATTGTGACAATTGTTGAAAATTTTTAAAACGCTATACAAATAAAATTGAATTGAACTTAATTTAATGAAAACTATACACTTTTTAAAACATTATTAACTGCATAACAAATATATGTGCAATCCAGCATTCCACAAAAACATACATATGAAAACAAGAAGGAATTGTGCATTCCAGCAATATGCATATAGTTATTAATTTATTCATTCATCTCAACACATTTTTCTCACACATACACACTTCCCTCATTTTTTAATTTATTTAATTTTTTGTGAAGCAGCTTTGAGATAATGATCATTGTTAAAAGCGCTATATAAATAAAACTGAATTGAATTGTATTGAATAACAATTTTTGGAATTGAACTTTAAACATACTTCAAAATAATTGTATTATAGTACACTTTTTGAAAATAATTTCTAAGGCAAACTTTGTTTTTCAGTTTATTTTTTGCAGATTTTTTTAAATTTTATAAATACAGTGAAACCTTGTATTATGAGCATAATTTGTTCCGGAAGTGGGCTCATATTCCAAATTAAATTTTTCCATAAGAAATAATAGAACCTCAAATTATTAATTCCACAGCTCAAAAAAATAATTAACACAAAATATAAAGTAAAAATAAAACAAATTAATCTGCACTTTACCTTATAAAAAAAGTAAAAAGAAATCCTGACTGTCACATTTCGATATGTTTGAAGTCGATATAAACATAAATATTAATTCCGCTTTTAACAGGGGTATGCGCCTTCCAGAATAAATATTTATGTTTATATCGACTTCAAACATATCGAAATGTGACAGTTTCTACATAAAATACATATAAGGCAAATAGGTGAACATATTACAAGACCCAACATTTGTTCCAAATCTTCATGTTGCATGTAAAGGGGCGGCAAAAGCTGAACATCAAACAAACATCGAACAGCAAATAAACTTTATCGCAGTTCCTATATTTTTTTTCTGTTAAAAAAAAAAAAAAAAAACATCAGGTTGTCTTACAAACACACAAATTAAAAATTAAACTGTTCTCTGAACATAGACAGACATTAGTGTTAGAGTGTACAAGTACAGTATTACTGTAGTTTAAACCTGGTGTGTTGATTCTAGATTTTACAGAGACTGAAAACAGGCTGAGAGCTTAAGATTTAGCAACAACACATTAGACAATACATTATAGTGAGAGCGAGGAGTTTGTGAAGCCAGGAAACGTGTGTTAGAAAACACTAGCGCAGGTAAGATCTACTCACAATATAGGGTCCAAATAGTCTAAATATATACATTGCTCCCCACAGAGGAGAGACCTGTGATCATGACCAACCCTTTTTAGAAGTCTTTTCAGAAGGGTGTTAACACAGTAAAACGTGACAGAATTTGAATTGGGATGTTAAACAAGCACATACAGTATGTGTGATTGTCTGCATACTATTCGCAATATTTTGTATGCTTTGGTGTGCTGTGGAAGACATATCGAAGGTTTTGCCCACTGACTTGCCAAATCAGCCTTTTTCAGTGCAAAATTCATTCAACAAATAAAGAGGTTCTGGTTTAGTTGTGGAGCTGTGGCTTCTTTTAGACACACAACTAAACAACACCCATGAATTAATGTACTAAACCTTATACAACAGAAAACCTGACCGTGGGCTGGACAGAGAGACATGGCAAGTCTCTTCAGGGCAACACACTGGAGAGTTGCTCAAATTAAACACAGCAGTCTAACAACATCAATGAGGCAAAATGCCACCAACTCAGTCCAATTCGGATTAGTGCTTTTTTGGAATGTCTGACATTTGAGGATGAAAAAAAGGCAACGAATAGCCTCTTCCTGTATTTCTCTTCCCAAAGGGAGAATAGATTTATTTTTGAGAATTAAAGAAATTCTGCTTCTGCACTTACATTTTGCATTTAATCTTTTAACAGCCAGTAACAGTGACCACTGTAGTGAGCTACTAGCTCTCTAAAGTGGAGAACTTCACTAATCTGAACAAACTCCTTCTAATAAACTTACCATATTATATACATATTATATACATACTATATACATACTGTATATAATACATATATAGGATAATAACCTATATAGTGTAAAAACTAAAAAGGGCAAGGAAAAATACATAAATAAACAAAAATGCAAAATTTAAATGCATGGCTGTAATAGCAAAAAAAAAAAAAAAAGCTTTGCAATTAAGTGTGATTTACTGCCATTGTAGAGTATTTATATGAACCTAAACCTAAACATTTTAAATAAGGCAGCATTTATAGAAGTATGTATACATATACATTAATGTCATTACACCAAGGCAGACAAGTGCAGAGACAGTAGTGCCTAAGCAGTGCTTAATTGCTTTTAAACTTTTGA
Source organism: Clarias gariepinus (assembly GCF_024256425.1). Taxonomy (NCBI): domain Eukaryota; kingdom Metazoa; phylum Chordata; class Actinopteri; order Siluriformes; family Clariidae; genus Clarias; species Clarias gariepinus. The sequence continues at coordinate 16,095,511 of NC_071105.1, read as the reverse complement.
CAATTGCATCATCAATGCAAACATTTTAAAGAAAAATGTCATCCCAAGCAAACATTTTCCAAATTGCCTATTAGCAGTATAGAATGTAATTCATTCCAGTCTACCATCCTTCAGTGGCATTTACATGGTTCTGTTGAAGTCATACATTGTTGAATTGAATTGTGGGGTTTAGTTGGTCCCTTTACAGCATTGCATGTGGTGGGAAATAGAAAATAAATAAATAAATATTAATAATAATACCAGCTTTGCAAATGAGAATTATAAGATTAAAAGGATAGTTTGGATTTTTTTTTAAAAAAAACAGGGCCAAATCCCACAACCCTCGATCTGTGGAAAAATGCATCCCAAAGTACCAAAATATAGCAACAATTAAAATTCATTTGCATGCAGTGTACTGTTTTGAGCCCTACAGTACCTGTATCCTTATCTGAATTTATTTTAATATATTATTTAAATTAATATGTATTACTATACATTGAATATATTTTTCAAATTAATAAAATTATTTGTGTAATTTTTTTTCTGAGTAAAATGATATAATACTGTTACTACATTTAGAGGCTTAAATCAAAAGACAAAATGGTTCAAGGCAAATATGAAATAAAAATATGTTTTAGAATACCTACCTGTATGGCAAGCATAATTGGAAATAACTAGTGACATTTCAATTTCCAAAATGTGGAAATAGGCAATATTAACATATTGTGCTGCTTTTGTCTTTTTTGTTCTTTGTTCATCTTGTTTCATGCTATGAATTAAAAATAAATAATAATAAATAATTTTTAATAACAGTACATGAGTGATATACTTCAGAACACATCTATCTATCTATCTATCTATCTATCTATCTATCTATCTATCTATCTATCTATCTATCTATCTATCTATCTATGTTTACTGCCTGTATACCTTTGTAATAACATGACATTGTACATTGCCAACAAAAAGCCTAGGTTCTAATTGCTGCCTTGAGTCACTTACAGTATGCCATATAAGCACACCTCAATGCAAAGGGAAGTTAATGTACAGTAAGGCAGAACACAATTTAGCCACATGACTGACCAATTAAAACATGTACTGTATAAGAATTTATAAAAGTCATACGGCCATAGGAAATTGTGATAAATGAATATCTAACAGACTTCTCAGCCAAAACAAATTGGTCACTCAATAGTGATTCATTGGTTAAGGCTTTGGGCAACTAATAAAAAAAAAAATTGAGTTCTAATCCTATTATTATTTAGCTCTGTAGAATACCTAAGAAGGTATTCCAGTAATTTAGTTGTAGATACAGTGTGCTCTTTAGGAGAAGAGGAGAAGTTAGGCTTATTTAATTAAACTGTTAAATCTTGTAATTTAGTTTAGTATTTTAGAGATAGAAGTGTGCTTGATTAAATCGTACATGGCATTCAGGGCATTTAAATAATCGTTTGGTAGGCATTTCATGTTTATGACAGCATGTTGATATTGAACTTTCACTTGAATGTGAAATGTTTCTTTTATTTAAAAGAAACTGCAGGATTTTTTTTTTTTCTGAGATCCATAGGGCACATAATTTATTTAACAATTTTTATCATTATATTATTTGAGTTGTCATATAATTTTATTTCTGGTAAATATGTCTAAATGGTAAATTACTTACAATACTAACAATCAAAATGTGCTTTAGGTAAGATGTTTTTTAATGGTACTGTAAATAAACTTTAGTTTTACAGTGCAGTTCTCTTACTCAGGTTTGTTGAGGTTATAGTAGCGGGGTGTTGAAGTCTTAGGGCTCCCTCATGCCCGTGCTCACTTCTGTCTCTGCTGTTTTAGTTAGGCTGTTACTGCAAGGCATGATGGAGCTCAGCTTGCACAATAATTATCATATACACCATACAGTGGTGTGAAAAACTATTTGCCCCCTTCTTGATTTCTTATTCTTTTGCCTATTTGTCACACAAAAATTTTTCTGATCATCAAACACATTTAACTATTAGTCAAAGATAACACAAGTAAACACAAAATGCAGTTTTTAAATGATGGTTTTTATTATTTAGGGAGAAAAAAATCCAAACCTACATGGCCCTGTGTGAAAAAGTAATTGCCCCCTGAACCTAATAACTGGTTGGGCCACCCTTAGCAGCAATAACTGCAATCTAGCATTTGCGATAACTTGCAACGAGTCTTTTACAGCGCTCTGGAGGAATTTTGGCCCACTCATCTTTGCAGAATTGTTGTAATTCAGCTTTATTTGAGGGTTTTCTAGCATGAACCGCCTTTTTAAGGTCATGCCACAACATCTCAATAGGATTCAGGTCAGGACTTTGACTGGGCCACTCCAAAGTCTTCATTTTGTTTTTCTTCAGCCATTCAGAGGTGGATTTGCTGGTGTGTTTTGGGTCATTGTCCTGCTGCAGCACCCAAGATCGCTTCAGCTTGAGTTGACGAACAGATGGCCGGACATTCTCCTTCAGGATTTTTAGTAGACAGTAGAATTCATGGTTCCATCTATCACAGCAAGCCATCCAGGTCCTGAAGCAGCAAAACAACCCCAGACCATCACACTACCACCACCATATTTTACTGTTGGTATGATGTTCTTTTTCTGAAATGCTGTGTTACTTTTACGCCAGATGTAACGGGACACGCACCTTCCAAAAAGTTAAACTTTTGTCTCGTCGGTTCACAAGTATTTTCCCAAAAGTCTTGGCAATCATTGAGATGTTTTTTAGCAAAATTGAGACGAGCCTTGATGTTCTTTTTGCTTAAGTGGTTTGCCTTGGAAATCTGCCATGCAGGCCGTTTTTGCCCAGTCTCTTTCTTTTGGTGGAGTCGTGAACACTGACCTTAATTGAGGCAAGTGAGGCCTGCAGTTCTTTAGTTGTTGTCCTGGGGTCTTTTGTGGCCTCTCGGATGAGTTGTCTCTGCGCTCTTGGGGTAATTTTGGTCGGCTGGCCACTCCTGGGAAGGTTCACCACTGTTCCATGTTTTTGCCATTTGTGGATGATGGCTCTCACTGTGGTTCGCTGGAGTCCCAAGGCTTTGGAAATGGCTTTATAACCTTTACCAGCCTGATAGATCTCAATTACTTTTGTTCTCATTTTTTTCTGAATTTCTTTGGATCTTGGCATGATGTCTAGCTTTTGAGGTGCTTTTGGTCTACTTCTCTGTGTCAGGTAGCTCCTATTTAAGTGATTTTTTGATTGAAACAGGTGTGGCAGTAATCAGGCCTGGGGGTGACTACAGAAATTGAACTTTTAACTGTGATAAACCACAGTTAAGTTATTTTTTAACAAGGGGGGGCAATTACTTTTTCACACAGGGCCATGTAGATTTTGAGTTTTTTTTCTCCCTTAATAACATAATCTTCATTTAAAAACTGCATTTTGTGTTAAATTATGTTATCTTTGACTAATAGTTAACAGTTTTTGATGAGCAGAAACATTTAAGTGTGACAAACATGCAAAAGAATAAGAAATCAGGAAGGGGGCAAATAGTTTTTCACACCACTGTATGTCTTAAATTGAATGCTCCAAACCGTATAACCAATCTGTTATATCTTTTCGCTGAGTTGTATGTGCACTCCTGCTATCTCTCAGGCTGCCATTTTGTGGTCCTGAGGTGATCCTCCTGCTATGATCATGCCTCCTAGAGCATTTTTGAGGCAATTTTGTGTGCCTGGCTCCTGGCTGTCCAGGGATCTCACTCAAAGATCCCTTTAAAACTCCTACAGTATTTGTAGCTTTCTACACATTCACTTGCTTGCTTCCCCCTCCATGATTCTTTTTTTTTATAAATTTTTTTTATGTTTCATAACCATAAAATGTACAGGTAGTTGTACATTTAAGGAGGACAAACACCAATCACTATGTACTTTAATGAAATTTTTAATTTGGTATTAAATACAGGATGGTGGAATCTCACTTCTGACATTCTTAGAAACTTTTCTTCACCTGTCATCACCACCAGAGTGCATACAGTATGTAGTAGTCAGTTTAAAACTCCTGGTTGGATTACTGTTGGATGTGCTTGGTTTTGTACTAAAATCAGTCTGAGGTGTGATCTGCAGTTCCTTTTTGACACTTCCTTCTAAGTAGTTATACATTTCACTGAATTAAGTTTATTTTATGTCCTAAGGGATCCAGGAAATTATGTGAGCTTTAAAAACATGGAGATGTTAGGTACTAATTAGTTCAATAAATTATTTCTTCCATATTAATAATGAAAAGATCAGAAAAAACATAATTACAGTATATGTATATATTCACTACAAAAGATAAGTCTTAGTCTGGATTAAAATAATAATAAAACTTAAAAGCCTTTAACTACAGTGATTAATAAGCTTTATATTTTTTAAACATAATATCTCTGATCATCATCAAGTTTGTAAACTTAAATGGTAATATTGCTATTTTGCACATAATAATGTGAAGTTTTGTGTTCCACAAGGTTCGGTTTTAGTGCCACTGCTATTTTCTCTTTAAATTCTTTCCTTTGGGCAACATAATTTGTAAGCGGGGCAATAGCTTTCACTGTTATGCTGATTGCACACAGTTATATGTGTCTCAGCAAAGCCAGATGAGAAAAGCCAGCTTAATAATGTTTAGGAATGTGTGAAGGACATTAGACACGAAATGCTAATTAACTTCCTTCTGCTTAATCCTGACAAGACAGAAGTTCTGGTACTAGGACCACATGCAGCTGGAAGTAAGCTTTCTGATCACACAGTACCTCTGGATAACCCTTCTGTTTTATCATGTACAACAGAGTGATTATAGATTCCCTTCTTTCATTTAAAGTTTATGTAGATAGTATTTTTAGGATTTCATCTTAGATATATTGCAAAAATAAGAAATACTGTATGTTGTCACTACATGATGCAGAAAAATTTGTTCATGCTTTTTTCACCTCTAACTTGGACTATTGTAATGGCTTACTTTTTGGATGTTCAACTAGGTTCAAATGTTGTTTAACATTAACAAGCTCCAGTTAGTCCTTACTATCACCAGAAGATATGACCACATTATCCCTATTTGATCCACACTGCACTGGCTGCCAGTAAAATTTTGCATAGTATTTATAGTACTACTATTAATGAATAAATCACAAATGGTTGTGTGCAATAGTACCTGGTCTTACGCCACAGTACCTGTTTTTGGTTTTATGATCCAACATGCCCACTTCAAAGGATACATGCTGCTTGTTAGTACATCATATCATGAAAACTACAGCAGGGGGCAGAGCTTTTTCTTTTTTTTTTTTTTACAAAGCCCCAAAGTTATGGAATAGCCTTCAAATTAGTTCAAGACTTAGGCACAGTCGCAGTGTTTAGGATAAAAACCTATTTATTTAGCCAAGCATTTTTGGAAATAAATTTGCCTTAGGTAAAATGGGAAGATCTGGGGGACTCATTAATGTAGAGTATTATGGTTAACTGGTATGTTTGAATGCTGTCTTTCCCACTTTAATCACTCGGGTTTGTTGAAAGTGGGGTGACTGGTTGCTTTACTTCCCAGGGAGCCCTGCCAGGGAGTCTGTGTATCCTTCTGGCTCTCCCTTTTAGTTATGCAGTCATAGTTAGTCCTGGTGGAGTTGCTGCTTGCACTCTGCACTAAATATACAGTACATTCACCTTATACATGTGACTGTGCCCATACTTAGCTTCTTTTTCTCTCTCTCTCCCAATTCCTGCTATCGAATACAGTAGCAACCAAATAAGGATGGAATTCCTGTTGAGCCTGGTTCCTTTTAAGTTTTTTTCATCGCCATCTCAGGGAGTTTTTTTCTGTTTTATGAAAGAAGTGTATTTGGAACAAACTAGTTGTGACCAAATATCATACCATGAGTTGCCTCTCAAAACCCAACAGCAGAAATCACAGCTATGTTTAGTAGTAAAAGTAATAGGATTTCCACATGAAGGAAAACAATCACTGTTTGGGATAAAACAACTACAATGGTTAATTTAAACAAAATAGTTAATTTATAGGAAGCATAAAGATTGGATGTTGAAGCAAGGGAAAAAGGTCATTTGGTTTGATGAGTCCAGATTTACACTATTCCAGAGCAACATTGGACTGGAATTCGAAAAAGTGGTTTTGGGATCCTGAAGATTTTCACGCATGAACTGGCCTTAACCCAAAGTCTTTGGAGTATACCACAAAGTGGTTCGACTCGCCTGCTATCATGGCTGCAAGTTTTTGTTCTCATTTTGCACTCAAGTCCAAAAGAGATTCAACAGTCATGATGGCAAGAAGCCATTGTGCAAATCTGTTGTTCTTATTTGCCCAAATTGGGTTTATCATCTGGGCATGCCACTTGAGTTTTTCACAGTCCCCTTGTTAAAAGATGTCTTTTTGGACCAAACTTTCTGTGCAGGAGCATTATTCTTATTGTACAGTAATTTTCAACAGTTTAGGGACCCTTACTTCCACTGAAATGACACCTTAGCATACAGCACACAAAAATCACAATTGAAGGCGAAGTCACCTTCAAGAGACTAACCATGTTCTTTTCCAGAAGATGCTACAGTATATAAAGATGCTGAAGTGTGCATCTTGTATGTAAGAAGTGTGTATTTTTAATAATTTTCTCAGGTGTACTTGACAAACAAAATGAGTGGTCCATTAATTCCTGTAGGCTGATCACGACTTTATATGCCTCAACAAAAACATAACGGCAGTAAAGTACTTGGCTGTTCTGTATAACACAGGCTTGTGTGTGTGTCTCACTCACGTCTTTGTTTGGCAGTGTTGTGCTGGAGCCTTCATGCTCAGTTTATTTGATTATATACAGTAACAAATTCTTGTAATAATCTGTCAGTTTAATACAAAAATTAAGCTTCTTTCTCCAGTAAATGAATAAAGTCCTTTATGTAGTTAGTTAAAATAATGAGTTGGGGGGATGGTCTACTACTTTTTTGTTGTTGTATTATATCTTACTTTCTGTTATTTTGTGCCTTGGGTAAGGGTAATAGTCACTGAATAGGTTTTATTTGATACTCATTAAACTACAGTTACAATTATAACTTTTTTCTTCATATTTTTCCTCAAGTTGGTCACCTGCCAATTTCCTCCCACTAGTTAGCTCTTCCCTATCACATAACTACAAAATGGAAAGCTTGAAAGGCAGCATGTGCTTTCTGCAAGTCATGTGAGGCCAGCCAAAAGCATCTTTTTGAACCATTGCTCATGGTGTGTCTCAGTGCCGTGTAAAACCCTTGGAAGAAGGCAATGTCTGCCTTCTTTTTCACCTACATGAGCTCAGAAATGTCAGCAGTTGGCTCATCTTTTTGTGACTGACAGTGGAAAAATGTGTCATCCCCCCCAAACAGTATGCTCCTTAGGCTCCTGACCACAGAAGCCTATGGGAATTGTCAGGATTTTAACTTTAAGCACACATTCAAAGAATTGAACTTCTGCAAGAGGTTTATTTCCCATAACTCGGTATAAAGTTTTTTCTTCAAATTTAATACAATTTTAAAGACTTTTTAATGAAGTAATATACAGTATAATGTGTGTGTGTACAGTACCCTGCCTCGTGCCTCGTACCCTGTATTCAGGGTCGCAGGGGGCCTGGAGCCTATCCCAGGAGGCTTAGGGCACGAGGTGGGGTACACCCTGTACAGGGTGCTAATTCCTCGCAGGTTACAGTTACAGTTTGAAAAATCAAGCAAGAGAGGAACCCCATCAACACCATTTAAACTATAGAAAAAATCAAGAAAAATAAAACTGTGTGAGTATTACAGGTTACTATAGCACAGTGAACATAACGTTAATTAAAACATTTTCTGATTGAAAGAATTTTTGTTGACCTATTTCAACTCAAAATGAACAACAACAACACAAAAAAATATAAATGTCTATGTACTGTATGTGTATATTTTTTGGCATACAAATGACAAAAACTTCTAGGCTGCTCTTTAGTTTATTCATTTATTCAGTTTCAGTAGCCACTTTGCCCTGGTAGGATTCACATAAATATCTGAGCAATGCTTTGGTGTATAGTTAGAATGGAGTACTCGTTATTACTGGTTATTGCAACTCAATCATGCTCAAAGTCTCATCAAGACACATTCCTGAGTCACTCTCTGTGGGGCAAATCAGGAAAATGATTCTGTGAATTGAATATTGGAACCAGAAGCTATTCTGAGCACTAGGAATCTGGCTTGAAGCCACCTCCAAGACTATTTGAGTTTAACAGCCTTGGTGAACATACGGCAGCTGAGACGATTTTCTGTTAAAGGAGGAAGGAAGAATAAAACCACCTCGGCATGTCACTCTGAGTTTAGAGAACTTAGAGAGCACATTGTTATTCTGCTGGGTTCATAAAGAGCTGTCAGCACTGAATCTCTTTCCCCCAGCACAATCCTTACTGACAGTTCAGGAACTGCAATCATGTGATAGGTTTGTTTCTATGGCAACGTATGTTTCCTTTCGGAAGCAAAGCACAGAATTTTTTTAATTCAGCCAATGTGTGGGTCAACAAATGCGCCTTGTTGCATTATCTCAGCCTGACGGGTTTCAAAAATGTCAAAGCACTTATTTCTGAAAGCAAGCAAGAAGAATCAGCTAATAGGTTGACAGATACATTCTTCAATTAGTAATTTTAGATCCTTCAGTCATTTGTCCTAATACAAAATATTGCTTTTAGGTTTTATTGTTCTTTCATGGTTTCTCTGATCTTTTAACTTCAGTTATTTTCGGTTGACAAATTTGGGACAGGGCCCACTTATTTTACTTTAATGCCTCATCAAAATAGTTTTATTTGTATAAAAAAAAAGGAATGTCATTTTTATCAGGGGCTTTAATCACTTTTTATGCTTGATCCTTGAAGAAACCAGGCAAGGAAATAAAATAAAAACCACAGAGAAACATATATAGAACCATAAAACACCATTAAGATCCGTTTACAATTTGTCTCTGAAAAATAAATGACACAGCATCTCATTTGACATTTTGTTAATGATGCCCCCTTCACTGCAGCCATTTCTGTAATTATGCTGTAAAGGACAAAAGACAGAAAAACACTCTAAAATTTTGTAGGATTTTATACTGTATGTGCTGCTGTATGCAAAGTACAGTTAATATACTGTACAGGAAATAAGGGTTTCTATCATATTGTATGTGAAAAGTTTAGCCAAACATCCTTATGTGTACATACATTTCTTATTTGTGTCTTTTGTGTTGTTTATCTGGAATAAACATTATCTTAACTTTAACATATACAGTATTGTCATAGCCTATTGAACATAGTAATGTATGTAAATACTGCTATAATGTGATAATGTAGAGTAACATATGTATAGTGCTATAATGTGTCCTATATACTGTAGTATTTAGATGATATGATTGGACAATAAACTAGCTCAATAATTTCACAGCGTCTCTGGCCATACTGTAGGAAATCTAGTGAGCTATGATAGTAATTAATTCTTTTCACATTTTTTTTTTTGCAATAATCACTTTATCATGCTTTGAATTAAGTGTGAGGTTTATGCCAGAAAAAAAACAGGTAAGAATACGCCACAAGAGTGATGCCAGAGCATGTCCGGGTGTTTTGGAGTCGCGTTCACACCTAGGGTCGGGTGTTGTGTGGAAAATCCACCTTCCAACCTGGAGGACCTGTCACGCGCCGGGGTATAGCGGCAGAAAGAGAAAGGTAGGACCCAAGAGCAGAGAACAATAACAATGTGCACTTACAGTTCTTGTTGGGGAGGAGAGGAGTTCCAGCTGATTCAGAGGATGAAGGTTTGCAGTCCAAAGTGTGCAGTAGATCCACTAGCACCGTAATCCGGAGTGTGCAGCAGATTCCAAATACCGTAATCCAGAAGACGTGTGATATATCCACACACACGATAATCCAAAGCGCTGAGCAGTTCTCGTGGTTGATAAACAATGCGGAAGTCAGAAGCCGGTATAACACACACACACACAGATAATCCAAATCGCTGAGCCGTTCTGTGGAGCGGTGACTGAAATCAGCGAAAGGTAAGACGCAGACTGGAGTAAGGACGGTAAGGAGCCAGGCTTGTCTGTGGTGTAGGCATTGTTTGGCGGGTTGTGACAGTACCCCCTCTTCTACAGACGCCACCGGGCGTCCTTGACGGTGCCTCGGGGTGGAGTCTGTGAAATTCCTTTATCAGGGATGAGTCCAGGATGAATTTGGCAGGCACCCAACTTCTCTCTTCAGGGCCATATCCCTCCCAGTCCACCAGGTATTGCAGGCCTCGACCTCGGCGACGGGATTTCAGGAGTCTGCGGACCGTAAAAGCTTCTCCCCCATCAATGAGGCGAGGGCGCGGGGGAGGGCAGGGGGGAGGTGACAGGGGGCAAGCGACCAGTCGTCGGATCTGAGAGACATGGAAAGTGGGGTTGATACGACGCATAGATAATGGTAGAGATAGTCTTACGGAACACGGGTTGATGACTCGGGCGATGGAGAATGGGCCAATATACCTAGGGGCTAGTTTCCGAGAAGTGGTTTTGATGGGTATGTCGCGAGCGGAAAGCATTACTCTCTGGCCAACACGGTACTTGGGGGCTGCAGAGCGATGGCGGTTGGCCTTTCGTTGAAAAGTGCTCACTGCACGTAGCAGCTGTGAGCGCGCACGTTGCCAGGTTCTCTTGCAGCGAAGGACAAAGGCCTGGGCCGCTGGAACTGAAGCTTCCTCCTCTTGACTTGGGAACAATGGTGGTTGGTATCCAAGACAGCACTGGAAGGGGGACATGCCCGTAGAAGAGGTGGGGAGAGAGTTGTGGGCATATTCCACCCAAGGTAGCATTCTGCTCCATGAAGAGGAGTCACGTGATGACATACACCTGAGGTATTTCTCAAGTTCCTGATTCATCCGTTCTGACTGTCCATTGCTTTGAGGATGAAAACCGGAGGAGAGGCTTGGTGTGGCACCGATGAGTTTACAAAAGGTCTTCCAGAATTGTGCACAGAACTGGGGACCCCGGTCAGACACTATGTCCACTGGGAGGCCATGAAGTCGGAATACATGAAGTATTAAAAGTTCTGCTGTTTGCTTGGCAGACGGGAGCTTGGGCAGCGGGATAAAGTGTGCAGACTTGGAGAAGCGATCGACCACTGTTAGGATACAGGTGTTTCCTTCTGAGGTCTTTCCACCTCAAGACGAGCTGTAGCCACAAGGCAGTGACGTGGGAGAATCGTTTCCGGGGATGAAGGGTTTGGGGAGGGCATAAACAGGCGGGGGAGGGCATCCGGCTTGGCATTCTTGGACCCTGACGTGAATTGAGTCTCTTGGCTGACCTCAAGTACTCAAGGTTCCTATGATCAGTCCAGACAAGGAAAGGGTGTTCAGATCCCTCCAACCAGTGCTGCCATTCCTCCAGGGCAAGTTTCACAGCCAGCAATTCACGCCTCCAACACCATAGTTGCGTTCAATTTGAGAGAGGCGACGAGAGAAGAAGGAGCAAGGATGGAGTTTATTGTCCTTGTGGGACCTTTGCGAAAGGACAGCCCCAACTCCAGTCTCTGATGCATCCACCTCCACCACAAATTGGAGGGAGGGGTCAGGGAATGCAAGGATGGGGGCCGAAGTGAAACGGCGCTTGAGATCAAAAAAAGCTTTGTCAGCCTGGGGGTTCCACAGAAAGGGGAGTTTAGTGGAGGTGAGGGTAGTGAGGGGCGCTGCTAACACACTATAGTTTTTGATGAAGCGCCGGTAAAAGTTGGCGAACCCCAGAAAGCATTGGAGTCCCTGTCTTGAGGAAGGTACTGACCAATTTATAACTGCCTCGAGTTTGGATGGGTCGATTTGGACGCCTGAAGGAGAGATTACGAACCCCAGGAAAGATGTGGAATCACGGTGAAATTCACATTTTTAGGAGTCTTTGCAGCACCTGACGTACATGAAACTTGTGTTCTCTGAGGGAGCGAGAGAAAATGAGAATGTCATCAAGATAAACAAAAACAAAGGCATTCAGAAAATCCCTCAAGACATCATTGACTAATGCCTGAAAGACGGCGGGCGCGTTGGTTAATCCAAATGGGACCTCGAGGTACTCATAATGGCCGGTTGGAGTGTTGAAGGCCGTTTTCCACCTGTCCCCTTCCCTGATCCTGACAAGGTGATAGGCATTTCTTAGGTCCAGCTTTGTAAAGAATCGTGCATCTTGCAGCAATTCGAAGGCAGAGGTCATGAGAGGCAGAGGGTAGCGATTCTTGATCGTGATGTCATTCAGTCCTCTATAATCTATAAAGGGTCTGAGGGAGGAGAGGAGGAGGGGCGGATTATCCCAGCAGAGAGACTCAGAGATATACTGATCCATGGCTTCTCTCTCGGGGCGGGAGAGGGAATAGAGTCGTCCCTTGGGTGGGGTGGAGCCAGGAACAAGGTTGATTGCGCAGTCATATGGTCGGTGAGGAGGAAGCGAGGTTGCACGCGACTTGCTAAAGACTAGCTTGAGGTCATGGTATTCAGCTGGGACATTAGACAGGTTGGGAAACTCTTCCTTTCCCGGGCCGGGAAATTCCAAGATGGCGCCGGTGAGGTTGGCTGCCGTCATGACTGCTCTGACCACCTTTTCTTTGTTTTTGTTCTTTAAGTTAGTTTTTAGTGTTTTAAAACCAGTCAAATTACTACCATGGAGTACATTAGTTATGATAGAGACACCCTTGTTTCTATTGGTATACAATGTACTCACAATTCGACGTTTTTAACTCTGGATCCGAGCTGGCCGAGTGAGATCCTGAGGGACTGAGGGACTGCAATCTCCTCTGCTTCACCGAGACATGGCTGAACCCAGCGGTGCCGGACCACGCCATCCAGCCCGCCGAGTTCTTCTCGGTTCACCGCATGGACAGGACACGGGACTCAGGGTAGTCAAGGGGAGGCGGCGTGTGTTTAATGGTGAACAGCAGCTGGTGCAACAGCGCGAGCGTTGTTCCTCTCACACGCTCCTGCACACCGGGACGCTGCGCTTATTGTAGCGGGGGACTTTAATAGTGCCAACCTCAAACGCGCAGCGCCAAACTTTTATCAGCACATCACCTGCCCCACCAGAGGCGAAAGGACACTGGATCATTGTTATACAACTGTCAAGGACGGCTACAAGGCACAATCTTGTCCACCGTTTGGTAAATCCGACCACGCCGCCATCTTTCTCATGCCAAAATACAAACAAAGGCTGAAACAGGAAGTTCCGGTTCAAAGGGAGGTCGCCCGCTGGACGGACCAATCGGTGGCCACGTTACAGGACGCACTCGATGGCGCAGACTGGGACATGTTCAGAAACAGCTCCGATGATGACGTCAGCGTGTTTACGGAAGCGGTTGTGGGATTCATCGGGAAACTAGCGGATGATACCGTGGAAAAAAAGACTATTAAAACGTTTCCCAACCAGAAGCCGTGGGTGGATAAAACCATCCACGACGCTCTGAAATCTCGCACCGCTGCCTACAACACGGGACTCGCGACGGGGGACATGGAACCATACAAGGCTGCGTCATACAGCATCCGGAAGGCGATGAAAGAAGCGAAGCTGCGCTACGGGAGGAAACTAGAGTCACAACTTCAACAGAGTGACTCTAGGAGCCTGTGGCAGGAATTAAGGACAATAACGGATTATAAAGCACCAACATCAGGTATGACGAACGCGGACGCGACTCTGGCAGACGAGCTGAACACTTTCTATGCTCGCTTCGAGGCTGCAGCTAAAGACGCTAGCGATGCTAATGCTAGCAGCGCTAACGGCTACAGACAGGAAGTCACTGCCAGCACCGGAAGCGCGTTCATCATCACCGAGCATGACGTGAGGAGAGCCTTCAAGAGAGTGAACACCAGGAAAGCAGCAGGACCAGACGGCATCTCAGGTCGTATTCTCAGAGCCTGCGCAGACCAGCTAGCACCTGTGTTCACTGAGATATTCAACATCTCTTTATCTCAGTCGGTGATCCCCACATGCTTCAAAGAGTCCATTATTGTTCCTGTCCCAAAGAAACCTCATCCTGCTTCTCTCAATGACTATCGCCTTGTAGCCCTCACCTCAGTAGTGATGAAGTGCTTTGAACGCCTGGTCAGAGACTTCATCATTTCTTTACTACCAGACACACTGGACCCACTACAGTTTGCATACCGTCCAAACCGTTCCACGGACGATGCAATCTCACATCTCCTCCATACATTTCTCACTCACCTGGACACTCGGAGGGGGAATTATGTGAAAATGCTCTTAATGGACTACAGCTCTGCATTCAATACCATAATTCCCTCCACACTCACCACCAAGCTGGAGCACCTGGGACTCAGCTCATCCATGTGTCAGTGGATCTCCAATTTTCTGACTGGCAAACCATAGGCAGTAAGGATGGGCGGACATGTCTCAGCCTCCATCACTCTCAGTACTGGAGCCCCCCAGGGTTGTGTTCTGAGCCCCCTGCTGTACTCTCTGTACACCTATGACTGCGTGGCCACTACCAACTCCACCACCGTCATCAAGTTTGCTGACGACACTGTCGTGGTGGGCCTGATCACCAACAACGATGAGACGGCCTACCTGGAGGAGGTTGGAAATCTGGAGAACTGGTGCCAGAGAAACAATCTCCTCCTGAACGTCAGCAAGACAAAGGAGCTGATAGTGGACTTCAGTACAAAGCAGGTGAGGAACTACCAGACCCCCATCATCAACAGGAGCCCAGTGGAGAGAGTGGACAGCTTCAGATACCTTGGTGTTCACATCACGCAGGACCTGGCATGATCCTGTCACATCAACACCGTGGTAAAAAAAGGCCCGGCAGCGTCTGTACCACCTCAGACGCTTGAGAGACTTTAGACTGCCCTCCAAGGTGCTCAGGAATTTCTACTCTTGCACCATAGAGAGCATCCTGACGGGAAACATCACAACCTGGTTCGGGAACAGCACCATGCAGGACAGACGAGCTCTACAGAGGGTGGTGCGATCAGCTGAGCGCATCATCCGCACCGAGCTCCCTGACCTGCACTCAATCTACACCAAGCGGTGCTGGACCAAGGCCAGGAAGGTCGTGAAGGACCTCAGCCACCCCAACAATGGACTGTTCACTCTGTTGCGGTCTGGGAAGCGATTCCGCTCCCTGAGGGCCAACACAGAGAGACTAAGGAGGAGCTTCTTCCCGCAGGCGATAAGGTCTCTCAACCACACCACTATGCAGAATTAACACAATATTTTCACAATTTTCACAATCAATCAATTAATCTTTATACATCCATGGACACTATGGACAACTCCACGCACATCTACACTACATGTTTACGTTTACATTCTGGACCATTGCACAAAGACACTTTAATAACCTTTGCACTTTCTATGCATATTTGCACACTATTATATTTCTATTTGTACAATACATTTCTATTTTCAGTTTCTATTTTTAGTTTTATTTTACCTAGTTAAATTTTATTTTATTTATTTTATTTTTTTATTAAAATTTTCTATCGTATTTCTTTTATATTTTCATTTAGATTCATATTTATTACTATTATAAGCTTTAATTCTCTTTTTAAGGTCACTGGCAATCGTGTAAGCATTTCACTACATTTAGTACTGTGTATGACTGTGTATGTGACAAATAAAATTTGAATTTGAATTTGAAATTTGTCTTCACAGGAGCTGCACGGAGGCAGGACGACAGGCATGATGTGCTCCAGTCCAAGACTCTTCTCCTGGCCCAGTCAATATGTGGGTTATGTAGAGCTAGCCAGGGCAGGCCCAGAACGACAGGTGCATGAGAGTGCTTGACAATGAAGAACGAGATTGTTTCGGAATGGTTCCCAGAAAACTGGAGAATGATTGGAGCGGTTTGATGAGTTATTGGAGCTAGGTTGCTTCCATCCAGGGCTTGAACAGAAAATGGGCGGCCCAAGGGACGAGATGGAATCTTAAGAAGGTCGACCATGGATAGACAGATCAGGTTCTGGTCTGCTCCAGAATCTATGAGGGCATGGGTGGCGTGGAGCTGCTTATCATGAATTAGGGATACCGGGAAGCAAGAACGGCGATCTGGGAATCTCTCATGGCTTGGGCCCCCCCTTGCTCCCAGCATCAATGAGGGGCCTTGCCTTTTAGCGGACAGGTCTGTAATAGGTGACCAGACTGACCGCAGTAGAAGCAGCCCCTTCGTCCCGTCGACGTTGGCGTTCCTGTGGGGAGATTCGAGTACGGTCCACCAACATGGGTTCAACGGGGTTTTCTAGAGGGCAAGGAAGGGTCGGTGGCTGAACTGACCTTGAGTCCATACTTCGCTCCTGTTGCCTGAGGCGTTTTCGAGCATCGATGCGTCCAGCCAGGTCAATGAGCTCCTGAAGGCTAGGCGGTAGTTCACGTGTGGATAGCTCATCCTTTATTGGATCCGAGAGTCCATGAAGAAAGGCATTGAACAAGGCTTGATCATCCCAGCCGCATGAGGCTGCCAGGGTGCGAAACTCAATGGCATAATTAAAAACAGAACGAGATCCTTGGCGGAGATTTAGAATCTGGCCTGCTGCCTGGTGTCCAGTAGAAGAGCGATCAAAGACCTTCTTCATTTCGTTAGTAAACAACCTGAAGTTCAAACAGCAGGCGTCTTGTGCATCCCATTCTGCCGTCGTCCATTCTCTCGCTTTTCCAGAAAGGAGCGTTATGATGTATGCCACCTTGGACCGTTCAGTGGGAAATGAGGAGGCTTGTAATTCGGAAACAAGAAAACACTGAGATAAGAACAAGCGTCAGGTGTTAGGGTCACCATCATAAGTAGGTGGGGCAGGAAGGCGTGGTTCATGGAGTGAGATTGGAGTAGCAATGGGAGCAGGGACGACTGGAACTGAGGTTTGTAAGGCTTGCATCTGCTGAATCTGGACCGTTAATGAGGCAAGAGTATCAGTGACGGTTCTGAGGGTTTCAGTGACGTGCTTAATATCTTGCTGATGCGTGCCAAGAAGAGCCCCCTGGTTTTCTAATGCAAGCTCTGCTGGATCCATAGTTGGCCAGATTATACTGTCACGCGCCGGGGTATAGCGGCAGAAAGAGAAAGGTAGGACCCAAGAGCAGAGAACAATAATAGTGTGCACGTACAGTTCTTGTTAGGGAGGAGAGGAGTTCCAGATGATTCAGAGGATGAAGGTTTGCAGTCCAAAGTGTGCAGTAGATCCACAAGCACCGTGATCCGGAATGTGCAACAGATTCCAAATACTGTAATCCAAAAACGTTTAATAGATCCACACACACACGATAATCCAAAGCGCTGAGCAGTTCTCGTGGTCGATAAACAATGCAGAAGTCAGAAGCCGGTATAACACATGCAGATAATCCAAATCGCTGAGCAGTTCTCGTGGTCGATAAACGATGCGGTAGTCAGAAGCCGGTATAACACATGCAGATAATCCAAATCGCTGAGCAAGATGAGGTCAATAACAAAACGAGGTCGATAGCACGGAAAACACTTGGCAAAATAAACGCGGGAATATTGGCAAGGAAGGCACAATAATCTGGCGGCGAGCCGAACTTTCCGAGTAACTAAAATAGAGGAACAGGTCAGAGTAAACGGGCAACAGGTGTGCTCGGAGCGGTGACTGAGATCAGCAAAAGGTAAGACGCGGACTGGAGTATGGACGGTAAGGAGCCAGGCTTGTCTGTGGTGTAGGCATTGTTTGGCGGGTTGTGACAGGACCTTTGCTTAGGAAGGCAATGACATCCACTACACCATCATTCAGCCCAGCTACCATAAATAATAAAAGTGCATTACCATTATAAGTCGTTAGGTGTTGTTAAGGAACAGAAAGTATAGACTATTGAAGTACCTTTCTACATTAGATAATTCAGAGTTAGAAGAGAACTAACATAATTCATCAGCATTTCTCCTTTGTCATTGTTTCTCCTTTATCATACTGTACAATAATAATATACTAAATAGCAAGAATGACAAAGTGGCGTATTAAAGTCACCCCTCACTAAATTAAAATGCATGACTGTCCTTTGCACTTCTGGCCAGTTTGGAAGGAGGGATATAACGCCATGAAGAACAAGGACCTGGTCCAACTCAGGAAAATAAGTGAGTTCCAATCACATGAGACTGGAAAGAATAGTGGGCCATTTGCCCCTGAGTGATCCCAATATAGTGCAGTAGTCATTTGCAGGCGCTCTGTAATTGAGCGAGCTGGCCAAAGTTAAGGGTCACTGACTTATGTGGTGAGAGAAGGACAGGTAAGCTAATGTATCCTGCCAGAACTACAGCTGGGCCTCGTATGTCCCACATGAACCCTGTACAACTGGGTTTCTTCCATCAACCACTCAGCCCAAACAACCCTGCTCTGATCACAGAGGGAAAGAGGTAAAAAGGCCAAAAGCCCAAGATGCAAGTTGAACTATGACATTATTGTGTGGGAAATAAACGAGCTGTGATTTTGCTGATGTTAATTGTTTTATAAATTGCTCATTCCTTCATGCTGACCAGGCATTAATGGTTAAACTATAAAATTAATCTGATGCTCATTATTATTATAATGACATTAATACGTTCTCAATTAAATTTCCCATTGAAGGAAATAGATAATTCTTCCTTGCATTTTATGGGTACAACACATTTATTGAGAGAGAGAGAGAGAGAGAGAGAGAGCAAGTGAGCAATAGGAAGAGGTGAAAAGGTAAACAGTTTTAACTCATGGTAGATTTTTGTGTGCAGGAATATCAGTGCATCACAATTCTTTTTTTTTTATTTACTTCATTTTTATCTAAGCAAACGCACTTAGGTTTAACACTTTGATCCTTTCCCCTTTCAGGCTTTCCATTTTATCAACCCCCTCCTCGCTATCTCTCTCTCTCTCTCTTACACCACAGATATCAATGTAGCAACCTGCAACATATTTTTGTGCACTAATCAGCCATAATAATAAAACGAAAAACTCTATTTTATTAAATAAATAACTGATAGGAGGAAAAAGTTATGTTGTTATTTGTCTGAGGGTGTACAGTATTTGCTGATACTGAGATGATCAAATGATTTTATTATGTTTTTACACAAAAAAATGAAAAGAGGTGGTACTTTCTTTTTAACATGACTGCATGCATGCATTACTTTATTAACTAAACAATTTTATCCCTCATCCTGCATGTCAGAGGTGGCTTAGTGGTTAGCACCTAGTGATTAGGCCTTGCACCTCCAGGTTCTGGGTTAAATTCCTGCCTTGGGTCTGTGTACATGGAGTTTGCATGTTCTCCCCGTGCTTGGAGGGTTTCCTCTGGGAAGTCCAGTTTCTTCCCACAGTTTAAAGACATGCAGATTAGACTAATTTGAGGTCCCAAATTGACTGTGGTGTGATGGGTTGATGCAGGCCCCCTGCGAACCTGTATACAGTATACAGTGATATAGAAAATGTAGAGATGATCCTGCATGTCAGATATCATGTCAAGCAACTGTTGCTTATCTAGCCACTGTATTACATGGAGTATCACAGGATATTGTAGTGTCACCCTTTCAGTTTCACCAGTGAGCTAACTAATTATGAAATACATACTGCAAACCAAGCAGTAGCAAGGAAGCTAACATTTTGGTAGCTAATATAGCTACTGTATTATGTTGTATAGTTGTGATGCCAGTGTTGCAAAATACTGTATCTAGCAGTAGACTTACTATGTTATTGTAAGCCTAATAAAGAATACCTGATAACTAGGTAACTAAAATGCTAAATTGTATATATTTAAAATCATTGGACAAGTTAGCCAGGGCATTACAATATATTATTATAACATTATATAACTAGCTTAAAATAGCACACTCATTATTAAATTGGTGGATGTCAGATGAGAGGGAGGGAGAGAGAGTAAGAGAGAGACCTGACCAAAGAGTGGGAATTTTTAATTAAATGTGTTATTTGGTGTGGACCTGCCTGTCTTACATATGGCTTAAGTTAAACCTGACCCTTTTTCTATGGTGACTGCATTATGAGAGTACCTACAGTAGCAACTATAGCTAAAGCAGTATATATTTTTCCCTATGTGCACAGGGAGTACGAAATATCATGGCCAAACCAGGGAACTTCTATTTGATGCAGGTGCTTAGTCACGGGTGAAGTCAGCTTCTTCACTTCAGGACCCATGTATCATGCTCTGTGCATCTAGATCTGCCGGTAAATGCATTCAAAAAGTGTCATCTATGCTACAGATGACCAGTTGAATAAAATTCTTTAAACTCTCCACGGAGCTTAGTTTGAATGTGGCTTCATGTGGTTGCTGCTAGACAAATGATATGGGAACCTGGGATGCTGCATGGCTGCAGGAGCCTTTTCCAATTTCTCAGATACCCAGTGAAATGATACATAGTAATTTCTTAAGTTTGGCTGTTGATTTTATTTTGTGTGTACTTTTATATATTAACTTATCTCTGTTTTTAAATACACATATTTGTGTATTTGGTGGAACTAAAGTAAACATTTAAGTGGCATTCCAATTGAGATGTTTTATTGTGTGTATCAATCCACGCATCCGTCTCACCATGTTAACTTCCACTTCATTGTTTAAAACTGTTACTACAGTAGTGTTCTACAGTATTAACAGTGGACATCACCATCTTCAGTGGACATTTGAAACAATATATTTTAGGAATATAAATTTTGGCTTAAAATATAAAAGCAACCTTCAAATTACCTAGTTACCCTGTTGGCAGGTGACAGATTGCAGTTCACAGGGCATTTACTGTAGGAAAGTGCAGGTTCTTACCAAATGTGCAATATACAATTTATCTTATTCTTATTATGGCATTTATCCATGGGACAACAAATGTAGGCCTCTTCATCTCCACCACTATTATGTAGAATGCAGATGTTGTAAAATGAGATTCTTTAAACGGCCATTTAAATGTAATGATTGAATGCTGAATTTATCTTCTGCATTTGTCTTCCTTTATTTTATAAATCACACTCACACTCAGAAAGCAGTTGAGCATCCCTATTATTTTACTGAAACTGAAAAAGACATTTGTCTGACACAATACTTATATTGCTAAGCTTTAATTCAGACATTTATTTGTGTATAACAACATACATACAGACCTCTGATGTTCTGCTATATGCACATGATGCTGGATAACTAGAAAAAGCAAAAGATTTACACAAAGCTGCGTTGGGTGTACAGTAAGTACAGTAATCTTGATATTCATAATTTCTTATTAATCAATTTTATGTAAATAAATGGTTTTCTCACAAAGCTAGAATTCAACAATTTGGTTTACAAGGACTGTACAAGTGGAAACATATTGTTAATTTATTTTTATTTTTTTGCATGTTTTTTTTTCAATAGAATCACTTTAGGACTAGCAGGTAAAACAAAAATGAATACTGTGAAAGGTTCATATAGTGCCAGAAAGACAACTGAAACCGTTTTTAAATTGAAAAAATAAGGTCAAAAGCTATTTTGCCATCCATAGTTTTATGGCCTTCGTCAAAAGTACATTTTCCTCAATTCTATTACGAAGGTACCTTGAAGAAAGTGTGCTGAATCAGACATAACCTTGCAGAACACAGTTGAATCGATTTGTTTGGAGCTTCACTTTTAAACAAAGGTAATAATAGAACTGCATATACGATAAGACATACATATTTTTAAATATAATAAAAACCTTAAACAGGCAATGTAGGGCATTTCTTCTGTTTATTACCTTTATTACATCTACAGTTTATGTGATAAGAATAGGCTGAGACTTGTTAACTTTACATTGTTAAATTCTCCCACAAATTCTTAATTCTCAGACATTTCATGGCAGTTTGACATACAGTATGCCCATTTTGATCACATGATTCAATTCAATTCAATTTTATTTATATAGCCCTTTTAACAATGGTCATTGTCTCAAAGCAGCTTCACAAAGATGAAAGAAATAAAAAAAAAAAATAAAAAATAAAAAAAAATAATAATAATAAAATAATAATAATAAAATATAAATAATAATAATAAATTGTATATGTGTGAGAAAAATGTGTCTAGATAATAACGAGATAAGTGAATAAAATTTCTCTGATGAGCAAGCCATGACTCTTATAAAAAAGCTGTCAGTCTTACATATACAATTATACTTTATACATAAATGTACAAAAATCCCATGTGAATAAAGCAGGCCCAATTGTTCATTCCTAAGCTTGGAATACTGTGTGTGAAATTTATTGTGTTCTCCTTTTATCAATTTTTTTTTTCTTCTGTGTATTAATGCAAAATTGTCTCTAGGTGCTTTGTTATGGAATGATGATTCAAGATTTTAGAACCTTGTTCATAATTTGTGAAAGTGAATTTCCCTATAAGAAATACTTAAACCTCAGATTATTCGTTCCAAAACCCCCAAAAATAAATATATAAAAATAATTAATACAAAATATAAAGTCAAAATAAAACAAAGCCTGCACTTTACCTTAAAAAAAAAAGTAAAAATAAATGTTTGATGCACGCGCTGCGTATTTGTGTTTGTTTGTGTTTTCACTCGCTGGGTACTGTATGTGTGTGCATTTGTGTGAAGGTAAAGTAAGAGCAGAGGAGGTTTGACTCCCTCCCCTCTCCCCCCTCTCGCCTTACACAGTAACTCTTCCTCCTCTGTTATTTAGGAGGGGGAAGGACTACTATGTGGGACGACTTTCAAACACAGACACCAACACACTTTTAACCCACTACACACTTTTAACACAAAATAAAAGATGTTTTACATGCACACACATGGCCACAGTGTTATAGTAAACAGAAGACGCGTGCACGGATGTTAATTATACGAGAGAGAGAAAAAACGTTGGCTCAGTTGTAATCACGTGACGCTCGGCGTCAAAACAAGTGCATGCTTGCTGCGTAATACTTGATACTTGCTCGATTTTCAAGTCAAAATATATTTTTAAAAATTTTTCATATTGCAGAATGCTCGCAAACCGGGTTCTTGCAATCTGAGGTTCCACTGTCCCCCCATTCCACTTAACCAAATTTGCTACCAAATCTACACTGATGTTAATTTATTACAACCTCTGGGGAGCTTGGTAAAGGTTGATAATTGCTCCTTTCAACCTGTTATGGGCTCGGTGTAAATTTTGTTGTATTTGTTAGCATTATTAGCACTGAGAGGAAAGGTGCCTCCTAAAAAAGTTTCCGTTAATGCCACGGTATCAATTCTAAAACACCATTATCCAGTTATTATTAAAACGCAATTTTTACACGCTATGGATTCTTAAGCCCTGTTATCGAGTCGTTATTAATTATTAAACACTAGTATTGACTCCCTATCTGTCGAGCAGTCGACAGCATTCGGCAAGCAAAAATCCTTGTATTAAATGTAAATGGGTGTAATGACAAGGAAAATAGTAATGATTTAACATGATTAAAATATATATTTTATGTGCAATGCACAATAGAAATGTTTTAATCATATATATTCGTGGTTTGATAAATTCTGTTTTGATAAAGTCTGACAACAACTTTTTATTCCTAAAATATATGTGTTTGGTCATTTCATTTCATTTAAACTTTGAAATACATGAGTATCATTTCTTTAATAAAATTTTATATCATTATAATAAGTATATATCAAGCTGCATCAAATTATATTTACAACAAAAGCACATTGTACAAGGTACATTATTACATATTAAGAATTGCAAGGATGTGAAAGCAATTCTCCACACACATCTCCCCCTAAATGTCCAGTAGATAGTCACATGCTTTTTATCTGTAAGTCCACATCTACTGTAGTGCTTCATCAAATAAGTTCTCAAGGCAAAAGTGTCATCAATGAGGATAAAATAAGACACAGACTTATCATCATTGGTCATGGGTTCTGGTAGAGAAAAGATAATGGAACCTTTCTTTATGCACTCCCTCAGCTCACTGTCATTAAATAGCTGGGAAATATATAACATATAACCTATTCCTACAATGTCTATAGGTCGGTGTCTATCCGTTTACAGGATAGTATGAGGTCGTTATCATATTGTTATCACCTTGATAATAGTTTGTAATGTTGGTAGAGACAGTACAGTTTTATTATCAATTTTTTAGGACTCAGTATAACAAAGTTAAATTCCTTAAAGGGGTCCTATTATGCCATTTTAAAGGTTGCTAATATTGCTTAATGTGTCTCTTAAAACAGGTTTACTTGTATGCAAGGTCAAAAAACACTTTAGTTTTCTCCAAAAATAGATTTAATTTTACCTCATTTCTAAATAATTTGCAAACGACTTATGTGAAGCAGTTCGAAGATTCAGTTTGTCTAAACTCCTTCTTTCCGTAAACCCTCACTGCTGTGAATGGTCAGATGGCGCGGCCTGTAATGATTGGTCTACCGCTACAGTGTGTCTCGGAAAACAAAACGCCCATTACCGTGACTGAATGACGGCTCTGGAGACCTGTTAATACATAGAAAAGATGGCGTCAGTTTTACTGTGTAACGACCAGCTAATTTTATATTAACTGTGGCTACAAAAATTGAGAGGTCTTTTATCTTCGTGTTGGTGTTGCGTTAAAAGGTCGGTGAGCAAAAAGGACTAACACAAACAAGTAGATAGAGCAAATGTGTATTATACAAAGCTAAATAAAGTAAACGAAAAAAGGTGCACCACACCAAAACAAAGATATAAACAATATTTACAAACTATATATAATAAACGGTATGTGTATGTGTGCAAGAACGCGAGTGAGTGGAAGATGTCAGAAGTCCGTGTTCATTGTATGTGTGTTATCCAGGTATACAGAGTATGGTTCGATCTCACTGGGGTTAATGAAGTCCAGGAGGCCGATGACGGAGGGTGAGAAGTCTGGGGAATATGTCCAGTCAAAGATACTTCAGTTGAAAATCTTTGAAAGAAAATCTGTGACTGGACATATCACATGAAATGAAGAAAATGATCCACATCAATCTATCCTTCTCTCGTCCAAACAAATAACGCAAGCGCTGGTCCACTATTACTACCCCCCCCCAACTTCGCAAGTGTTAAATTCAGTTTTGGTGAATGGTGGACAATAAACAGTTAAAAAGGATTTCGTGTGCTCTCGTTTTTTATAGTTTTTTTATATAGTGCAAAGTGTTAAAAGCGAACCCGGCATAAATGCTCGGTCACATTAACAAGAGTGTGGTAACGGTAATTGTAAGATGGCGGGCAAGTTGTTTGCGACATAGAACGTGGGCGGACATTATGCAAATATTTTACGGAGTGACGTGGATCCGTAACAGAGGACAATTTGATGTGCTAACGACTCGTTTGGGCGAATGTGAGCCGACTCTTTTTTTAAGAGACAAAAACTTAATTTATCGCGCACTGTCGGCGTCACAGATAGTGCAGATAGTGTATGTTCACATACAGCTACATGACACACTGCACGAAAGATCATATTTGAAAAAGCATAATATGGGCTGTTTAACAACTCGCTATTGAATGGTTACCATGCCGCTAACGCTTTGTTATTGTCTCATTGTCAAAATTTGCTATAGAGTCATTTTCATGTCCTTACGAATTCATTTAAATTATTAGCAGCTCGATGTGGGGTCAGTACGCTTAAATCCAATTCAGCTGGATGGAATGGGGTATAACCAGGATAAAGAGGTTCTGGAGATGAATAAATTATTTATTTGTTTCATTACATTCAAATATAGGTTTAACCTCAAATATGGTAGTTATTAGTCAGATAATTTTAGTCAGGAATGATCAAGGAACCTAAATATTATTTAATTCTAATTTATTTAACACAATCTTATCGTTAAAAAAATTATAACAAAATCTTGTATACAGTATACAGTATAGATATCAGAAAGAAATTCAGAAAAAAAAACTGTTAAAACTGTAACTGTTTCAGGGACTTTCTTTTACTAAAATGTACCAAGTAACTTACCTAGTAATCTTTATCATTATTTTTGGATACTCATTTAACTCCCCTGTAATGTTCCTGATAATAACATTGGCATGTTCAGACATGAATATTAGGGTCAAGCCACAGATCAGTACCAAACTGCACACCCAGTGGTTTTAGCTTTCATCATAGGACACTGCGTAAAGCTTAGAGGGCATTAGATAATTGGCAGTGCTTCTGTGGGTGAAAGAAAAAAAAAAAACCTTACAGTAAGGCATAATCACAGCAAAGAACATAATGAGAAATCCAACTCAGCCATATCATTTTTACAATAAAAACTGCACTATATAATGATGCTTGATTACTGCTATAATGACTTTCAACCAATGTTTGTGTGTGTAATTGTAATCTCTAGAGGGCCTTAAAGTAATAAATATGAACAAACAATACTTCATAATCATGTTGTGATTAACTCAGTGTAAAGCACTGTTTATTTGATGAGCTGTAAGAAATAAATGAAACAATTACATGAATTTATTAAAAAAGTAAATTCAGTGAATTGCACATTTTCATCCTTTATTCTACAGACACTCTGAAAAATCTATGTATTTCTTTTACTGCTGCTTCAACTTTCATAGCTGAAAGGTAAATTTATAATGCAACTAGGCATTAGGGCATGAGGCAGAGTACACCCAGAACAGAGTGCCAATGGATTTGAGGGCATACCAAGCACAATCCATGGACACAGACCACAGTGCTAACCATAGTGCCAATTTTTTGTTATAAAAGGAGATGTTAGGCTATTCGCAAGATTCCCTTATCTCTTGTGTCATACAGCTAGGTATAATACAAGAAAAGTTTTTTGTGAAAAGAGGAAAGAGACCTCTGAAACAAAGTATAGAAAGGTATAAAAGGCACACACACACACACACACAATAACTAACTCACAAAAGAAATGAAAGTTGCAGTAGTAATTGATATCAATCAGATTTTTATACAGGCAAGTAAAGCTGTCACAGAAAAACTTTACTCATCCATGAAAAATATAGACCATGAAGCAAATTATTAAGTGTTGCTATAGACACTTTATTCTTATTGCCTGGGTTAGCTGGTTTAGCTAGTGCTTGGGTTAGCTAGCTAGCATTACCAACTCTATGGGTGCTAGTAAATGATGATCACCAGCTAAAACCTACAGTATATTGACAGTCAGCTAAAAAGCACATGGAAGCTAATTACAAAACAAGAAACAGCAAAACCAATCCTATTCTCACAGCAGCAAATTGGTATGAGCTCTAACATTTAACTTTTATTTTTTATTTTTAAATTTCCACACTGTAAAAAACTACCTATAGAATCTACCCCAAAAATGTGAAGTAACAATTTGCATTTAATTTGTTTGGGTACATTTCACCCTATATTTTTCGTAAAAAGTACCAAAATAAATTAGCTATAACATGAAAATTAAAATTAGGTAAAGCCTACCCATTGCATCACATGATGAATTACTTACTAAAATTAAGTAACATTATGTTTATGCAATGAGTAGGCTTTACCTATTTTAAATTAGCATGTTATAGCTAATTTATTTTGGTACTTTTTACGAAAAATATAGGGTGAAATGTACCCAAACAAATTAAATGCAAATTGTTACCTCACATTTTTTGGGTAGATTCTATAGGTAGTTTATGACTAACTAGCCATAATTTAATCAGAAAAGTTAAACTTCATTTAAAAAGTTCACCCGACACAGTAGATTATGATTATATATATTTTTCTTTATTAAATAATCAAATAACAAAGAAACGAGGTACAAAACTATCTTTTATAAAAATACCAGAATAAGAGAATAACACTGAATAACCGTACTTGTGTAACTATCCCCAACATAAAGCAAGGAAGCACTCTATTCCATTCAGTGTGGAGTTTAGCTGAGTTTACCTAAACAGTCAAAGGCAGACAAATGCACCTCATGCAGACAAATGAGTCTAATTCATACGGCAGGAAAATCCAAATCCTACGGACAGACATATGCACACTTTTATAAACATTGCAAATTGTCATTGAACATAGGAATATAACAATTCTTTATTATTAACACATATATGGCATTGACCTAATCATAGCTCATAAAAGCACATCTTAAAGTCAGTTATATTCATGTTACAAAAGGAAAATGTTGTGTGACTGTCCTAATTTTAAGTAGTTTGTATCAAACCTTTTCATTTTAATGAAGAAATGGATTAAAGACATAATTTAGAAAACAAGTGTTCTAGATTTCAACACTATGTTAAACTCAATATCAACAACACCACTGTTAGCATCATTATACTGAACAATTGTATTTTTAATTTATGCACGCTTGCTGAAGTAAAAATTTAACTACAATTAAGTTAATATGTCTATCATTTTTCCAACACAAAAATAACATTTGTTTGAGTGACAAACATTCTTAAACACATCTTTAATATCAGGCAAGTGCATATTTTAAATGCTGTAGCTAAAGCTTAACTCCAAACTTCTTGTTTTACCAGCAAAAAACACAAATACTTATATTTAAACATTAGCTTTCTGTAATTAAAGTTATTTCTATCTTTTTCATTAACTTTATCTGTTAGCCTAGACTTTGGATAAGGCAGCCAGTAGCTAGCTACTGTATAAGAGTTGGCTATCTTACTAGCTAATGTTTCAGTAACTTAAAACGAATTGTGCTTTATTACTTTACAGGCATAAAATACGAGACAGTATTATATTACCGGTAAAACGTTTGAAATCGTGTTTTTTTTTTCTTCCGTATTTATACCTAACTAATGCGAGGGAAAATACTTTTTCTCCTGTACATTACCATTAGCTAAGCTAGCTTGTTATGACAAATGTTTGCCTAAAGAAAGCTACAAATGTGAACTTCTCATCGAACATGACCACAAATCTTATGAGAGATAAGAATAAATGTTACCCTTTGCTTTCATGATATGATAAATAGACAGCATATTACAAAGATATCTTACCTTCAGCCCAGAAGCTTGACAAATGAACATGTGCCTCAAATAGCTCATGCTTACAACAGATCCAATGTTTTGGGGTATATATTACAATGTTTTTTTAGGTTGCAGTTATTACTATAAATAATTAGGTAGTGTGGGTGAATTTTACTCATTATTATATAATTAAACTTGATGACAAAAATAATAGGTAAATGGTAGACTATTTGCAAGGGTAGTATTTACCACCCACCAAAATCATTTTTTACAGTGCACTTTTAGTATTGGATAGTTAGCATAGTGAGCTGTACAAGAGTTAGACAAGAACAATAATTAGCTAACACCACCACCAACAACTACACAACAACAAACTAATAAGAGCTCATAACTAAGAAACAGAGGATAGTAAAGATTCCCTTAACCATTCTAATTTATAATAATAATAATAATAATAATAATAATAATTATTATTATTATTATTATTATTATAGTATTCTATAGTCTTCTTAAAGTCTTCTATTTTCACTCTCCCATACAGCAATGGGCAATATTCACCTAGTTGTTTTGCAAGCCACCATAAAAAAAAAAAAAAAAAAAAAAAAATCACTGATCAAAATGAATCAGACTTTGGGGGCCCTACTGTAATGTGAACCCCCCTCCCCAGTGTCTATCTCCAGTAAGTGAGGTACTGCTGAATCACTTTACACCAAAGAACAGCAGACCTGACACAGCTAGGCAGAGGAGCAGCAAGGCATATTCTTATATGAGGTCACATGAGGGGAAAAAATAATTGGCTTGTTTTAGCCCCATTTTAAGTAAAAACAAGCAATTTTAACAAAGCATTAATAAGCATATAGTTAGGAATCAATGTCATATTTATAATCAGATCAAAAACATCTATTATAAAAGATTAACCTTTGTATGTTTATACAACATTTATTTAAAAAAATGTTACTTTCATTATGTATCTTGCTGTAACAGCTCTCAGAATATGTTAAGCATGAGTGTGATCTGCACTATGGTCACGGGTGTAACTGTATTCAAACAGTAACTTTAATAACATCATAAGGACAGAGTTATTAAGTACATGTAATAGCTGATATTGCCCAGGAGAGCTCAGGCAGCTTCAGCATCATTAGGCCTGAAGCCCGAGGGAGCCCACACAGCAACCATGACTAACCCATCATTCACAAATGAGTGCCATTACATGAGAAGCATGAATATTCTCCCTGGTTAGACAGAGTGGAGGAATAATCGAGTGCACTGGACCAAAAAATGAGACGGCCTCGGTGTGTGCGCAAAGAGAGCGGCAGCAAAACACTCAGCTTCTAATCCTCCATGGGAGATGAAATGTGCTACTCATACGCATTTAGAAAATGCTGAACTTCAAACCAAATGCACCTCTTACATGATGTCTCTCAATGTAGATAGAAAAGAGTCATTTACTAAACAAACAGGACACTGATGCAGTGGTTTATCACTTCTATACTGTGCTATTGTATAATTGAACCATTATTTGCAGGTAGCACTACTCAGGAAATGGCCTCTCTCTCACTCTTTTTCTCCATCTTTATATCTGTTGTTTGTTGCCTAGAAGATATGAAAACTGTAGTCATACATTTTTTAAACTGGATTTACTGCACCACCAGAGGCTGATAAATGAGAGTTTTGGAGCAGAAAAAAAGAAAACGAACAAGATAAATATTACATAAATTAATTTAAAGAAAAACACAGAAGCAGAAAGAGCAAGTGAGTGAGAGAGAAAGATACAAAGTGAGCAAGAGGAAATAAAGATACAAAGAAAGCACATAAATGTAAACAAATAGGTTCTTTTAAAATAATAATAATAACAATAATAATAATATACAGTAATGTTTTAGACACTATATTATCTTAAATACAAATTTTGTTATATATGTTTATCATACCTGGATTGTTATGTAGAAAATCATTTAATCTTTCCAAACATCCAAAAAAAGTAATAAATAAATAATAGGTGTAGTAGAGAATAATGTTTGCATATGTGTAAAGTAAGCAACATGTTACATGAGAGACCACTTTTTCAGATGAAACAAACAAAAAAAAATTCGGCATGGATGTACCCCGTGCCTGGTTAAATAATTATATTGTCGTTCTTACACATGCTAGTAAATTTGGTTGTGCTCAATTGTACTGTAGTACAATAAAAACATTAAGATATTATATGATATTATTTTCAGTGAAACAAAGCAGTTGCTGACTGTTATACTGAGTTAGTACATGTTACTGACAGTGTCACAGTACATGTTGCTGACTAAAGAATTTATTGTACAATAAAAGAATTTAATGTACAGTAAATGATACTGTAAGTATAATTAATACTACACAGAGTAAAAAAGTGAGAATAAATATAATATACTTTTCACATGGTTGATCATAGTCAGTCATGAAAATAAACACACAGGAAACAGATAAACAACAAATAAATAAATATATAAGCATGTTTATAATCCCTTAACTTTAAATAAAAGTTAAAAGGGGTCATAGCTTAATAGAAGACCCATTTAGACATAATTAGACCTAAATCTCAGTCATGTTGATGTAAGCAAGACAGTTAAAAATGGCAGCATTTAGTAAGTTTAAAGTGTTTATCTAATAATCCTATGTAAATGTAAGTCCTCTGCCAATGTACATACATAACATCTATCTATGCTTGTCTCAATGATAGTAACTTAATGCCGCATTAGGTCAAACATTTAGTAATTCTGGGCCTCATTTACAACTACAGATAAATGGATATTTTCAACAAACTTTTATAAGTGTTTATAAAAAATTGTATTTGCAATATATTTAATAAATTACAGTTCAACACATGCATATGTATGTACTGTAAATTTACCCATACCAGGTTAATTTTAAATTAATTAACATCAAATTTTATAATTGCTACAGTTTGTCACTTTTTTAATAATAAAAAACTATATATATATATATATATATATATATATATATATATATATATATATGATTGCGAGTAACTTGATCTGTGAGTGTTTTGCAAGACGGGCAAAATAAAATCTATATTTTTTTAACTTAATAAACAACCGAGGTCTTGATATACGAGTAATACACATGCGCTTTGTCTGCCGAGCAGGACAAGGCCACAACTGAGCCAATGGTTGTTCTCTCACGCGTGCTATGGGATTATGGCTAATTGTCTCCCATGCTTAGTGCGCTTGTGTCACTCGTAAATTCAATATTCGTGCGCGTCTGTTCTGTTATTACTGTACAACATTGTGACCATGTGTATGTGTGTGTTGCTCGTGCACGTAAAGCAAAAACATGTGTCATTAGAAGGACCTTGTTAAAGATCCAGATTCTCTGTAGGGAAAGTAGAAATTCCGTTAGTGTGTCCATTGGAGAGGTTCCATGACACCTGTGTGCGCGCGCACACACACACTAATGGAATCACTGCTGTGAAGTAAAAACAATTTTTTTTTAAAGTGTTTCCATTAGAGTGTGTGTAACGGAAACACTGCTCTATAGTGATTTTTTTAAAGGTAAAGTGCAAGTTAATTTATTTTTACTTTACTGCAGTGATTCCGTTAGTGTGTGTGCGAGTGCTCGACTGTCATTAGAGAGGTTCCTTGTTAAAGAATTTCCTGTGTGTGTGTGTGTGTGAAAGTTGTTGTACACAGTAGCCTCGTCCCATCTCTCATCTTACTACATCATCTAGATCATGTTCATAAAAGAAATAATTTATGGAAATCACAATTTTGACAAAAAAATTTCTGTACGCGTGCTATATATATATATATATATATATATATATATATATATATATATATATAGGCCTAATGATGCTGAAGCTGCCTGAGCTCTCCTGGGGAATATCAGCTCTTACATATATATATATATATATATATATATATATATATATATATATATATATATATTTAAAATTGTAAATATTAGGCATAAAATTGAGGTTTTGAAACCGAACAATGTAATTGATGCAGATGTTAATCTAGCCATGTCAGATCAGAACCTAGAATACTTTACTCCCCTTGAAGAGAATGAACTAATTTCACTCATCTCTTCTTCAAATTCATCAACCTGTATATTAGATCCTGTACCGACACATTTTCTTAAACAGATAGTACCAGCAATAATAGAACCCCTGTTGAGAATAATTAATTCTTCACTCAACATTGGATATGTTCCAAAATCTTTTAAATTAGCAGTTATCAAACCAATAATTAAGAAACCTGACCTCGACCCCTGTCAGCTGTCCAGTTACAGACCAATATCAAACCTCCCCTTTATCTCTAAGATTCTGGAAAAGATAGTAGCGGAGCAGCTATGCTCATATCTACATAGAAATGGCATACATGAACTGTATCAGTCAGGATTTAGGCCTCATCACAGTACAGAGACAACGCTCGTTAAAGTAGTAAATGACATTCTATTGGCCTCTGATCAGGGTTGTGTAACTATGCTTGTATTACTTGACCTCAGTGCAGCTTTTGACACTGTTGATCACGCTATTCTTCTTCACAGATTAGAAAATGTAGTGGGAATTAAGGGTACAGCCCTCTCCTGGCTCAGATCCTATCTGACCCATCGTTATCAGTATGTAGACTTAAATGGTGATTATTCTGCATGTTCTCTAGTGGAGTTTGGCGTTCCGCAGGGTTCAGTTTTAGGTCCACTGCTTTTTTCCCTTTACATGCTTCCTCTGGGCAACATAATCCGTAAGCATGGTATTAGTTTTCATTGTTATGCTGACGATACACAGTTATATGTCTCAGCAAAACCTGATGAGAAAAAACAGCTTACTAAAATTGAGCATTGTGTGCAGGACATAAGAAATTGGATGCTAATTAACTTCCTTCTGCTAAATCCGGATAAGACAGAAGTTCTAGTCATAGGACCTTATACAGCTAGGAGTAAAATTTTAGATCACACCGTAACTTTAGATGGCCTTTCTGTTCCATCAAATGCAACAGTGAAAGACCTTGGTGTGATTATTGATTCCAGCCTTTCATTTGAAGCACATGTAGATAATATTACCAGGATAGCATTCTTTCACCTCAGAAATATTGCCAGAATAAGAAATTTATTGTCGCTAAACGACGCAGAAAAACTAGTTCATGCTTTTATCACCTCTAGGTTGGACTATTGTAATGCCTTACTGTCTGGTTGTTCAGCTAGATGCATAAATAAGCTTCAGCTAGTCCAGAATGCAGCAGCGAGAGTCCTCACCAGAACCAGAAGATATGAGCACATCACCCCTATCTTATCTTCACTCCATTGGCTCCCTGTGAAATTTCGCATTGATTTTAAAATACTACTCTTGACATATAAAGCATTAAATGGTCTCGCGCCGCAGTACCTGAGCGAACTGCTAGTGTATTACGATCCGCCACGCCTACTTCGATCAAAGGATGCAGGCTGCTTGTCAGTACCGCGTATTATGAAAAATACAGCCGGGGGCAGAGCTTTTTCTTACAAAGCCCCAAAGTTATGGAATAGTCTTCCAAATAGTGTTCGGGACTCAGACACAGTCTCAGTGTTTAAGTCTAGGCTAAAAACCTATTTATTTAGCCAAGCATTTTTATAAATAGATTTGCCATAGGTAAAGGAGCAGATCTGGGGGACTCATGGACGTAGAGTATTATGGTGAACTGGTATGTTTGGATGCTGTCTTCCTCACTCTCATTGATCACTCAGGTTTGCTGACGGTGAGGTGATTGTTTGCTTTACATGTCAGGAAGCCCTCATGTTTGTGTTTCCTTCTGGCTCTCCCTTTTAGTTATGCTGTCATAGTTAGTCCTGCCGGAGTCTCTGCTTGCACTCTACAGTTAATATACATTCACATTATACATTGTGTGACTGTGACCATACCTAACTGCCATCTCTCCTCTTTTTCTCTTTCCCCCCCTCTTTCTTTTTCCTCTCTCCTCCTGTCCCCCCCTTTCACTCTTTCTCTCTCTCTCTGTCGAGCTACACATGTCGTTCCTGAGCTGCCAGTGATCCAGACTCCCTTTGCCCTCCGGACCTGTCTGACCTATCCTGGTGCCCCGCTTCTGGGTGAAGATCTCGTCACATGGATGCCCCGTGTGTCTCTCTGGGATGCGTCTGGTGTCTGGGAATGATTCTCTCTACCTGGAAAATGGTTCTGGCCTTGACTGGTGTTGGCAACTGTTTCTCTGGGGACTTGACAGTTCGATAGTTCATGACTGGAACTTCTTACAAGTCTACCTGGGTCTTCAATAACTACCTGGACTCCATATTAACATCAATTAACATCAGCTATTATAGCTGAACTGCCTCCCACCCTACACACTGTATAAATGCAGATCATTTACTGCTTTCTGTTTCACCCAAATGAGGATGGGTTCCCTGTTGAGTCTGGTTCCTCTCAAGGTTTCTTCCTATTACTATCTCAGGGAGTTTTTCCTTGCCACTGTCGCCCTCGGCTTGCTCACCAGGGACAAACTGACCATTTTGATTCATACAAATTCACATTTCATACAAACTACACAAATAAAAACTATACTATATTAAACTATACAATTGTATTGTATACTTTAAATTGTATTGCTGCACGTTATGTATTATATTGTCACTTTTTAATTTAAAAATTAAGATAAGTTCTTATACTATATTAGGTAGAGTATTAATTCATATAGAAGTAAAGTATTAATTAATACAAAAGTGAGTTAAAATAATTCTCATTTCTGCCTTTTATCCTTTATTTTGATCATTTATTTAAGTTAAAAAGGTTTTATGAAATCTTAATAAAGCCAGGGTAAATATTTTGGTATGCATGTAGCATATCATGCATGTTTAATAAAAGATTGGCAAATGAGTCAAAAGGAACAATATTTTAAATGTGTAAATCTAAGAATTTTACAGGTAAAGTCAAAGCTGCATCATTAGGTTTGATATAATTCTTTTGGATTTCTACAAAAGATCAGGTGTCATCATTTGTTTAAGTAAAATAGTTACTTTACTTTTGGGCATATGTGTTTAACTTGCCTCATACACACAGTGAAGTGGCGCAACTGACATTGCAAAAAATAAAAAATAAACTCCTGGGAGTTGCATGCAATAACAGAATAACATCTAGCAGAAAGTCAAGCAAATCCATGAATTCTCAAATGTATCATACTTTAATATTAACCTCATCTGATGCTCCAAATTGGACAACTTTTGTTTATTCCTAAAGCCTGGCAATTTGACTGTATAAGTGTAAACAACACATTTTGTTATATTTTTATAAATTAAAAGAATTGTGTAATGTGAACAGTGTTTTGTTATATAGTTTGAATTTGTTTTTGTTTTAGCTTTTCTGAACCTGACTTAATCACATTTTGGTTTAGTTATTTAAGCCATTAACACAATTAATATTATTCTTGGGTAAGATGGTCCAGCCTACTGTGGAGAGACTTATGGTGTACTATAACACCCACATCCTGCCAGAAAAACACCAATACCTACAATTTAAACCCTTAAAAGCTATTATAAACACATGTTTTATATATAATAAAAACTTAAAGCACTGTTCCATAATTATTACCTTTTTTGTTTTTTTTACTTTGCCTACTGGAAACATTTGGAGGTAACCTTAATGAGAGTCTCACCCATTCAGGATCTGAATCTGACATAAAAACACTGTGACTTAAATAAGTAAATAAGGTTTTGGTTACTTTTTCACAAATGGCTTTGAGCTCTTGGATACAAACAGGAGCTCACTGTGATGATTAGTGGGACACGCTGCATTCTGTTGCTTCTTTTCTTTTCCCTCATTCTGATCACCGATTCTTCCAGGTTTTAATAATGTATTGGAAACCCATTTTCAGATATTTAAAATGTTCCTATTGATTGATTGATTGATTAGTTGATTGATTGATTGATTGGCCAGGCAGGGTACATAACTAATAGTTTTCATGAAATGCAATGATGAATATATCATGCGGAGAGGTGGAAGTCTGTTTGTTTGAGAGTACATATATTCATTTAAACATCTATAGTTGTTACAGTCTAACATTACACAATGAAAAAAAACGAATAATATATATATAATATGCAAATATATATATATATATATATATATATATATATATATATATATATATATATATATAAGCAAAACATTGCGTGATGTCAGACAGTAAAACTATAGATGTTTAAATGTATGAATGAATAAATGAATGAATGAATGAATAAACTATTATGCTCTCAAGTTGGCTGTAATATAACATCTCTCATCCATGATAAAAAAAAAATCATTCCAGCATTTTGATAGATATGGGTGAAGACAAAAGAGTCTGAATCAATTTACAATATTATATCATCAGTTTTTGTGTAGAAAATCATACAGTAGCACATCATATCTCACCATTTATAGACAATATAAATTTGCTGCAAAATATGCTTCTCTTTTCTGTTCCCATAATAAAAGCAACTTTAAAGATTTAAACTGTTTGTAACTCAGCTCTGTTGCAAATTGACCCTTGTGTATGTTGAGATTTGTTAAAATGCACTGAAATGAACACATATAATGTGGCTAAGAGTAAAGTCACAGTGCAAGCATAAAGAATTGCTCTTTCTATAAGCCAGAAAGCAACAGGGAATAATAGGCACTAAATATATAAATTTATACAATGCTTATTCAGAGAGACATGACTAAACTTTCTTGACAAATTCCAAAAATTCACATTCACGTGTTTGACAATAACAACAAAAAGTTTTTGTTTGATAAGACTGGGTGACAACGCATTTGTTAAGTGCAAACACATTTTTACATTTAGGCACCCTTATATAGAGTGACTCACATTTTTATCTCATTATACATCTAAGAAGTTAAAGGCCTTGCTCAAGGGCCCAACAGGGACAACTTGCTGGTCATGGGATTTGAAACTGGGACATTCTAAACCGTAGTCCAATGCCTTAACCATTGAGCGACCTCTGACCTTTTGTCTATATATTAATTAATTACAGGATTTTTGTAATGTAATATACATCACATTAGAATTACTCTATGCTATTTTGGACTTCGGGTTCATTATATAAACTTTTCATTGTAAATGGTCATGTAACTTTTTTTTTGTGTTTATAAAGCCTTTTGATAGAGCTTAACATACATCTCTCTCATTACACATACGTTCTCAATTACTGTCTTGCAGCCTGGTGTAAATGTAATACTAAGCATTTACATACATGCAATTGTGATGGGTTGCATGTCTTTTATATCCGGGAACTGGTCACTATTTAATCTTACTGCTGGATAAAGAAAACAATGTTTAGTGTTGACTGATTTGAGTCGATTTTCATAATATACTCGTCAGCTGGACGAAGGCATGCATTAGAAAAAAACATGGTGATTTAAAAGAATGGAAAGAAAAAGGAGACATGCTACAGTCCTGCTCTCACTGCAGATAAGATGTTAAATGAACCAAAAGGAAGGTGAACAGAGCAGATGAAAGGAGTAGATGGAGTAGAAGGAATGTAAGAAAAAAGAAAAAAATTGGAAGGAGGAGAAAAAAGGAGAGTTACTCTTAAGCACTGACCTATTTCAAAAACAAATTAGAAAAAAAATTTCAAAGCATGAGAAGAAAGAGATGCACTACAGAACTTGCATTTAATAAAGATATGGTCACCAATAGGATGGAGAAGAAATTGAGGGAGGCAAAAAGTGGAAGAAATGCACAATATGACAATAGAATAAAATAAAATAGAATACAAAAGAGCAGATCCATTTATTTCCATTCAGAAGTGGCCGGACTATCACGGACAGATGTTGTGACGCCACATGCAAAATGTTAAATCACACATAGCTAAAGGCTAATACTATACTAGAAATCTAGACACAAAGCAAAACATACAGTGATGAGAAGAAACTCAACATCATACTTATTAACCATTATTCACACATTTTAATCATGACTAAGGCACTGCAAACTTTACAATTATTCGAAGAGAACTTTCAAGGAGAGATTATTGGGAGAAATTAAATGAAAATAACAACATGAAAATCAATGTGGGCTCAGAGTTTATTATTAACTCCCTCTCACATAGCTGTCTAAAATAAATCATTAAAAGTCAGGTCAGGAAGAGCACTACAAATCCAAGTACAGGATAGGGGAACTTTTCTCTTATCTCAATTCCACACACGTGTGAGTTCATTTTACAATAAATTGGAGTAATTGTAGACCTCATGATGGTGCATTTAGCCTAAGATCAAGATTGATTTTGGTCCAGTGTGGCAGTGTGTATTATTTAATATCTTGATAGAGTTCAGAAAGAATTAGAATTGGAGCTGGAAGCAAACTGTGGATCAGTGCATATCAACAGGGTCTGTATGTGGATGCTTGCATGGATAATAGCAATACCACCAACTATTCAAATTCAAATTTTATTGGTTTCACACCTCAATATACAATGTACAACACGCCGTGAATTCTTTTTCTCTGTCTGTACTATATAGGTCTTACATATTCTGTACATAATTTACTGTTTAAATTCTTAAAAAGGAAAAACATGCCATAATTTAAAGGCTATAAAAGTTACATGGCAGTAACATTGTGTAATGTAAGAATATATTATTATACAAATAAAAAAAAGAGGCCAGAATTTTTGCTTTCTTTTTTAAAATGCATAGCAGAAAGCTTCACATTGAGACTAGTTATGTACAAAACATAAAAATTGTGATCTGTGGAACAAATATAGTTGCGTGAGCACAAGGTTTTACAGCTATGAAGAGCTTCAAAGTGACTAAGGCTGACACTTGTGTGCAGGGTTGTCAAAATTCAGGTAAATTCCCACCCCAACTACAACCTCAAAATTGCACAAAAAGAGTTGAAACTAGCTCGAAACAGGCATTAGACAAGAGAAACACTTTTTCTCTCTCTCCCTTTTACCCTTAGCCTTTGTATGGTAAACAAATTTCCAAATGGTGTGCACTTATCTGTCATATAAATCTGCTGCTCTACACAAACCACAGTATCTACTGTATCTACTGTATCTCGTTAAATTGGAAAAAATGTAACTTAGTAAGAAATATGGTTACCTACAATTTCAATGTGCATGCTTTGTATCATTATTAAATTAACATTTGCCATTGTTGTTTTAAAAAAAAGGAAACCATAAAGGGATTATAATGAAGTGAATATTTAAAGGCCCCAGTTTCACTTAAAGTATGAAGGACAAAGCAGCAACCATTCTGTAATAACACATAAAATTGTTCTGGGCCCGGTTTCTCGATAACGCACACTTTTCGCGAGCTAAGAAGACTCTTAAGATATATCTTACGTGAAATTACAACTTTTTAAAGTGTATTTCTCGAACTGTCCCTTAGGAGTCTTCTTAAGTCGCTGCCTCTTACGTCCGACGTTACAAGGCGCTGTCTACATTGAAGTTACTGAATTAGCTGACATCGATTGCTCAGGAATCGATTTTTGACTCCTTTTGCATGACAGCGTTAAGAAAGACGGCACTTTCTATGCAAATTAAACATGGCACTAAATTCTTTTCATAACGTTTATTTTGACATGGGTTAACTTATCAATAGCATGCCATAATAGACAAATATATAAATGAAATCACCAAACTGTCGCTAATATTTTTATGTAACCTGTAGTGACAGTGAAACGAACCAAGTATACAATCATAGTTGATAGACAAACAGTTGACAACACCCTTCACCAGCTTCAGAACCAATGTGAAGCATGTCAGTGGTTGGGGTTGTACAGCGCACTTACTGTATAAGCCAAAATTTGGCGTGTTTGATACACACATGCTTCACAACTGGCAACACAAAAAGATGTTCCCATAGCGTTTCCACGCAGCATTGAGTATAGCTTTTAAAGGTAACTGTGTTGCTGTGCCAGTCTCTAAACGTTAAACTTTACAAGTTTGTTTTACAGATTTATCTTGTGTGTCAAATTCATAAAAAACCAAGTCAAACTGCACTTATGTCCTTACCTTGTTGTTCTGGCAATGTTGCTGTTGTTGTTTTTGCTGTTATTATAATAGTACAAATTATTATTACTATTATCATTATCATTATTATTATTATTATTTTAAAATATACAAATAGTTTAGTTTAGTAGTAAACAGTTATTCACAATAAATGTTTTAAACACTTGACATTTGTATTATTTGCAGGTTTTATTGTGTGATTATGCCCTTTATATTTATGTAAAACAATCATAATTTTTTAAAAAGCATGATCATACAAAAATTACTACTACACCATCACTACTACAATGTTTCATTGCTTTTAACTGAATGGTTTTAACTAAACAATTTTAGCGTAACGCTTTAGTTACCACTTAAGGTCATAATTCTATTTCGCCTCATTAATTCTATGTGTAATCCGCTTTCACAACACATACTGCAAATTGTGTGTAACTGTAAAGACATTTGTTTTCATTTTGACATTCATGACAACTGCTCACTGAAAAATTCACAACCTGCAAATAATCCTTAGAAAGTCTTTGCTTTCGCTATTGTCACAGCTTTAGCTTAAAAGCTATGCTTGAGCTGAACTCCAAAGAGGAAGAAATTTGTTCCACTTTGTTTCTCCTAACTCAATCAAACCCATACAGCATATGACAACAGTTGTTTCTGTTGATTCAGCTGACTTCTGTATGTCTTTGAACGCTGTCTAGTTATCATTCCCCAGCAGCTGTTTAGCATCCTTAGCAAACAAAAGACTTAGCAAAAACCCTCTGAAACAGTTCTTTACAGCAGTGAAGGCACCATCAGATTGCAAGTTGACAAAGTCTTTGAGTGAGTATCCTATCATTTGGTGATAGCAGTCAATGTCATACGCTTTCCATCCTTATTACCCATGAGCCCTTGTTCACTTGTTTCTTGTGCTTAAACTTGGCTCTTCTTCTTAGACTTTTGTACACAAATTTTAACCTTAATGTCCAAAGTAACATAATGACAACAGGTAAGCCCCTTCTTAAACCTCCAGGGGGGCCTGTCTTGTTTAGAGGTCATGTGTGTCCTCTGGGTCCTCTGATGTCCCTCCATCACCTACAGCATATCAGTAGGGGGACTGGCTACTGTGATTTTCCACTGTGTGTAAAAAGCATTCTGAGATAGACTGGCAATCAATCCAAGGTGTATTCCTGCATTATGCTTAGACTCTGTATCTACCACTAGCCTTATTAGGATAATAGCAATTACTGAAAATGTTTAAATTAATGAATAACTGCAAATATTCACAATCATCAAAACCATTTGTTGCCCATTTGTTGACACAGTCTCTAAAGCTGATGTCAAAATAGTTCATAACAAAACCAAATTTTTAATAACCCAACGCTATGATAGATGCTTTGGATTTAACAACTGACTGATTGTACTCCATTGCTGGTTTTAAGATAACCTCATCTTTGTCTGTTTTGACTTATTTTCGTCTAAGAAATCTGGATTGCAGAGTGACCTGCACTCCCTGTTTCACTGAACCTGAACCCCTCCGATCACAAGCGATGACTCAGGCAACATCTTTTCAAATCTTCTCTTTTTTGCTTTTGGCTTGGCATCAACATGTAAGACATTCCTTGTCATCGACTGTCCACCCACCAGCTAAGTGTCTTGACTTTTGCTTTGCATCACTGGCACTAGCTCAAACACCATCATGACCTGTCAATGCTACAAACATTTTGGACAGAGAAATTCAGTGTGGCTACAAAAGCCTCAAAAGAACATGGCCTACTCCGACTCTCCATCACACGCTTTACATTATTGTTCCTGGAGCTCTGCCACACTGATTTCCTGAGGATGTTCCAGCCAGCTGGCAGCTGGAGCTGTGTGTTTATATCCTGTAACAAATGACAGAAACCGGTTCCAGTCTGTGGCTCTGGCTCTGCTCTGTAACTCCCAAACTGAGGAAGTAGTTGGGGAATGACAAACACAGCATCTGAGATTTTCCCAAATGCTGACTACATTGGTACCATGTAAAAAATAGATACTCTTCTTTTAAATTCCTACATTTATTTTGCCAAAGTTATTCTTGAACATTGTTTTATTTCTGTTTTTACTACTCAAACAATATGTGCATAATTCATAACAAAAGCTATGAGTTAATTTAATGCCTAAACTTAGCTTTAGTTTCAGTGTTAATGTCAATATTCTATTCTGTAGTCTATTCTGAAACTTATGTTTTAATAAACAGCCACCTAAATAACAACAAACTGCTTAGTTCTATAATTTTTACATTTTTACATGTAAAAATTATTAGGTAAATAGACTTTAGACTGGCAACTAAGTAAAATAATCTGTAAATCCAGAAAAGAAGATTTATTAGTTTAACATAAAATAAGAAGTAAAGCATTTCCTTGCTTCCATCCAAGAAAATGTAGTTATTATTATATCTTATTCTTGCATTTCCTCAAGCAGAGATACCCATCAAGACTTGTGAAAGTTTTTGCTCCATTGACGCAGTGAGAAGGAGAAGACATGTCATTGTTCTTTGTGTTCTTGTGGCATGTGTGTCCAAGCTTTTGTCTGACGCTTGACTCATTTTCCACTTGACTGAAAGCATTTTCCCCCATCATCTAAAAGTGCTGTCTTTCTGCCATAATGTCTCAGTGGCAGGGAAGAGGTCATGGCCACATGAGAGGCACAGATAATGCTTTTTCAGAGTGTTAGTCTGAGAAAACTATAGACAAG
Organism: Clarias gariepinus; assembly: GCF_024256425.1. Lineage (NCBI taxonomy): Eukaryota > Metazoa > Chordata > Actinopteri > Siluriformes > Clariidae > Clarias > Clarias gariepinus. Next base: position 16,052,103 of record NC_071105.1, on the reverse strand, counting down.
ATCACAAAGAAAAGAGTGGAGGAAAAGGGTTATTAACAACAAGAGTTAGCTCCCTAGTACTTCCCCAATGCACTCTAATTGCTCTTTCTGTGCCTGAAGGGTTTAGCACCTTGAAGAGGATCAGAGCAGCTCTTCAGAGGCAAAGACCAACAATAAGCAACAATAAAAACCTAAAAGAAATGCATGCATCCTAAAAATACCATAAGTGCCCTGAATTCAGAAAAGACTACAATAGGATCCTTAAAGCCAAAGTATTCAGCAAAGTCATGTGCATGTATGTGTATAAAAATGTAATTTGTATAAATTTCAGTTCTTAAGGTTAGAATTCGTAATGCAATACAAACTTTACCATAAAAAAGATCATGTATGTACATGCACATACAGTAATTCATTATCAATATTAGCAATAAAAAATAAAATAAAATAAAAATAAACATCAAAAATCAGATTCTGAACACATCCCAAAGGTAAAGTTGATATTGCGGGTTGACTCTTTCGAAACATTTGACTGAAAAAAATCATAAAGTTTGTGATCATGCTTTGCTTAACTCTCAACTGACAAACACAAAAAGTTTTGAATGGCTCCTGGACATACTCACAACGTAACTGTCAGTTCAGTTCGTTTATTTGTATGCTGAAAATGCTTTATATGCCGATGTAAATTTTGTAAAGGGAGACCATTTGTATGCCAAGGTTCCACTGTATGTACACACATACACACACAATTTTTTTTTATTCAGGTGTGGTTGTGGAGAAAGAAGATATTCTTTAAATATAGGCTACATAAAGGTCAGAATCTGTGCCATAGTGATAGGGGTATTTTTGGTGTTTTGCATGTGGCTCAAATTAATTATCAGTTGCTAAACGTATTATTTTCTGATTTGGGTTTACATAAGGATACCAAAGGTAAGTAACATTTTTTGCCACAATTGTTTTAAATTAATCTCATTGGACCTTTTTGGTTCTGTGGTGGTTGAGATGCTGTCTGGACTTTAGCTGACTCCTTCTCCTGGAGAAAAAAGGAATTCTTCATCCAACATCTGGACCACCTCAAATTTAAATAGCTGAAGTGGCAGATACCAGTGAGTGATCTGCAAGATGGCATCCTTTATGCAGTGGAGCCATTGTGGTATCGTGTACACTAAACAGAGGGTAAAATACTATTTCAGTAAGTAACATTGGAGGCTGTGGACTGTCCCCTTGATGGCCAAAAACCACTTTTCCATGATGCTGTACTTGGTTTCCCTTTATAACTGACTTCTGGCTGATATATGGCCTTGGACACAATTTTCTCAGCACTCTGTCTAATGTATCTTGTCTACAAAACAATACATGGAGAAAGGTCGTGAAAATGAGGGCCCCCCACTCAAAGCCATTTTGTGGATCACTGGACCTGATCTTGCACTCTCCTTGTATCAAGAACAGTCACCATGGTGGTGCTGTTCAAACAATTATGTCCAAACATATATTACTGACCAGTCAGCCAGAGGTACTTTCTCACCCTGTTTTTGGTTCTCCTGAATAAGAGATTGGCTGTTGAAATGCCCTTCAACAAGTTACATGGGGTCAACGTCATTAAGTTTGTTTCGTACAAACTTAATGACGTTAACCCCATGTAACTTGTTGCACATGTTTATCCTCAATCTAGATCAGTAACTACGTTATGTTGGCCAGTCAAGGTTTGTTTACTTTTGCTCTACTGAAAGCAAAAGGATAGCAACAATAATCAATATTTCAGAGGACACTACTGGTACTGAATCACTAGACAATGAAATCATCCTCATGAAAGCATGTTCTTTAAGCAGAGCATTCAAATTTATTAATATTTTCCATACACTTCCATCCATCACCTCTTTGATATTCTTTTATCAGGTGGGAAGTTCTGCTTAAAAGCTGATTGCTGTTTTAAACTTTAGAATTTTTTCCCCCAAAGTAGTTGCATGGAGATTATGAAGAGTACACAGTAGTGTATATACAGTACAGGTCAAAAGTTTGGACACACCTTCTCATCTATCTGACAATGTGTTTGCCTTCTGACTGAAGGCATTAAAACTATGAATAAACACATGTGGAGTTATGTACCTAACAAAAAAGGTCTCCACAGTCACCGGACCTAACCCCAATCGAGAATGGTTTGGGGTGAGCTGGACCGCAGGAGAAAGGCAAAGGGGCCAACAAGTGCTAAACACCTCTGGGAACTCCTTCCAACCATTTCAGGTGACTACCTGTTTAGTCTACCTGACTACTTATGCCAAAAGTGTGCAAAGCAGTAATCAGAGCAAAGGGTGGCTATTTTGAAGGAACTAGAATATAAAACATGTTTTTAGTTATTTCACCTTTTTTTGTTAAGTACATAACTCCACATGTGTTTATTCATAGTTTCATAGTTTTGATGCCTTCAGTGAGAGTCTACCAATGTAAATGGTCATGAAAATGAAGAAAACACATTGAATGAGTGAAGGTGTGTCCAAACTTTTGGCCTGTACTTTATAAAGTTATATATATATATATATATATATATATATATATATATATATATATATATATATATATATATATATATATATAATCAATAGAATCGTTAATTATCCATAATAAACACAAACATGTGTTACAATAATAATAGTAATAATAGCTGGTTACAGTGTGTAACATGTTAAATATCACTTTCTTTGGAAAGGCAGATGGAGTTTGATGTTGACCTTGAAACCTCAAACAAGAATTTTTTTATTGCTAATGATATAAATGCTTAATTTGTCACAAGGATAAAATTACTTACAGTAAGTATTTATAAATATTTAGCATTATTTTAACTGACATGTATTATGTCACAGAGCATAATTTTGTTGTGATATGCTTTTTTGTGGATGTTGGGTTCTTGCTCGCTCTGGCAGTGTTGTACTCTGGGGAAATTAAGCAAGATAAAGTGGACTGTAAATAATCCAAATTATGTAGTGGCACATTTGAGAAATTTAAGTGTAAAAAGACACATTTTTGCAATCAAAGTTTGCAGCTTGCTTTATGTAGCAGAAGATGAGAAGTCATCAGAGGTGGCTAAAGCAATTTTTAATTTAGCTGATGCACTGAGCGAGAACACCAGTGCACAGTAGCTGCAACACTGGAGCAAAACGTTTAAAGTGGAGTCTTGACCTTATTTCTTTTCTTCTTCAATTTTTCAATTTGTGGGGCCTTAATTGTTGGACAAAAAAAGGACACTCCTCATTTAGACAGAACTAAAGAGAAAGACAATGGTAAGGTATAAGTAACCTTGTAAAAATAAATCTTGTGTTTACTTGTATCAAAAGAATATGTTAGACAATTCTAAGCATCATTACATTTTTACACACACAACACACACAAATTATGCTAGACAATATTATGTTAAATCCTTACATATAATGTAGCAGCTGTTCAATGTGTTGCATGTATTTAACTACTTACTTGCTGCATAACAGCAAGTTTCTGTAAAGTTGTTTAATTCAGATACTGAAGTAAACTGTAAAAGTTTTATAAAACATTACACAGTGTAGCATAGCATAGTGAGGTTGTTTTAATAGAAGCAAGTAATAAATATCATCATTTTACATAGACATTGTGATATTCAACACTACACGGATAACCTTTAGTCAGAACACACAGCCTGAGTGAGGCTAAAGCAGTTGTGCCACATTTTCAAGCAACAAACAAAACACAAAAAGTGTAATTGTTAACCAACTGTCTAATATTGAGTAGGTCCCCGTTTTTTTCACCAAAACAACGATCCATCACAACCAGCGTTAATCTTTTCAGCAATTTGAACTATAGCAACTCTTCCACTGAAGAACCCAATCGAGATGGTTTAGACTACAAGGACCAGCCTACTGTACGTTCTCCATGTACATCAATGAGACTTGGCCGCATGTGGCCCTGTTGTTTGTTCACAGATTTTTTGTTTCTATTATTCTAAACCAGCTGAGCATCCCATTGTTTAAATTGCTCCGAGACAGTTGTCCCTTTTGGCCCAATTTGGCCCTTGTGAAAGTTATTTAATTTCTAACATTTGCCCATTTTTCCTGCGTTCAACACATCAACTTCAGGAAACAAAGGTTCTATCGCAGGGCACTCACACATACACACACTCACACACTACAGGCAATTTGGGAACGCCAATTAGCCTAACCTGCATATCTTTGGACTGTGGCAGGTAACCTTTGTACCCGGAGGAAACCCACTAAGCACCGGGAGAACATGCAAACTCCATGCACACAGAGATGGGAAACGAACCCAGACCCTGGAGGTGCAAGGCGACAGTGCTAACCACCACACCATCGTACCGTCTCATAAAATATCTAAAGTTGTTAATTATCATTAGTGGTTAAAAATATAGGATGAATAACGATAGTTTCATTTATTTCATTCTTCATTGAACACTACTGTATGTAGTCTATGTGTTTATTTATCTGGACCTACAGTAAATAACAATTGTACATTTAAAAAAATGTTGGCCCAGAATTTGCTTCAATTTATTGATGTCAGGGAGCATTAATTTACAGGACGGTATGTACAGATTCATTGTTTTAAATTGTCAGGATGCCATTTTAAATGATAACAGAAGTACACTTCTAATATAATTTATATCTATTTGCAAATTCCTGACTACAGTTAATAGCAACTTGTATATACTGTTCACCCATTGTAAATTTTTAAGTATAGTTACTAGCAATCTGTATATTATACTCACATAATATCCTTTTGTAATAGTTACCCATAGCTTCTCTCTGCACATATCCCTTTTAGGTGTACTTAGAACTTATACCTTTATCCTGCACTTTCTGCTAATTGCACTTCTGGTTAGACCTAAACTGCATTTCGTTGCCTTGTACTTGTACAGTACATGTGTAATGACAATAAAGTTGAATCTAATCTAATCTAATCTAATCTAATCTAATTCTTATTAATATTTTATTGTCTGCACACACACATAAGGGGAGTCCAACTGACTTTTATATCACCAAGACTAAATTTAAAACAATGCATGTCATCATTGTTCTTAACTCTTTTCATGTTTTTTTTTTCATGTTAGCTGTATCTTGGTGCTGGTGTGATTTTTATTTTTTAATCTAGATAAAATGGTTCCACTGTTACCAACTCTATGTGTTGAATGAGTGTAATGGGAATGCATGTCCTCTTGATGACCATGAAGATCGTTTTGGACTGATGCAGGCAGTTTCTCTGGAATGGCTTGTCACTCAGTAGCTTAGGACTGACATTCCCATGACCAGTTTTTTACCCAAGTTAAAAAAAAAAAAAAAAATCCCAAAGTGCACACTATATTAACTTTCGTGTTATATTGAACTTTCAAACTTACAGTTTTCAGATATAGCAGGGACTGATTTATAATCTGATATCACCCAAATGGGGATGGGCTCCCCGCGGAGTCTGGGTCCTCTAGAGGTTTTTTCCAATTGTAATCTCAGGAAGTTTTCCCTTGGCACTTTGGAGGTGCAAGGCGGCAGTGCTTAACCACTACACCACCGTGCCACCCCTTATTGGATCAGTGTCCATGAAAACAGTTAAGTTTAATATCAAAATTGGAGAAATATTGTCCATGTAGACATATCTATTTAGAAAAACTTTGGCAAAGTGTATTAAGCCCACATATGCAATGTACTATAGTTTCTATGTATACTATATATTTCACAATTTTTTAAGCCTATCTGGCTGAAGAGTTAAGAAAAAATTAGAAAACTGCTGCACAATAGTGAAGAAAGCTGTAGTAAGAAACCATCATCTGTACATGATCTTTAGTAAGCGATCAAGCAGGCATGGATTAAGCATGTGACAAAAGAGTACAACAGACATCCTTCTGACTCTATGCCCAGCCAGATCCAGCAGATTTTAAAGGACTTAATACTGTGGAACATTAGACTTTGAGCATAATTCGTTCCAGAAGTGTGCTCATATATCAAAACACATTGTAATCAATAATAAAGAAATAATAAAAACTAATTATTCGTTTTACAACCCAAAAACATAATTTAAATAATTAATACAAAATTATAAAGTAAAAATAAAACAAATTACCCTGCACTTTACCTTTGAATAAAGTAAAAATAAATCCAGACATATAAGTTTTTCTGTTAGTGTTTGTGCGCGCACACACAAACACAAAAATGCTTTACACGCACACATGTGGTCACAATGTTATAGTAAACAGTACATGCTTGCACTTAGACAGAGCAGGGGAGATGATTACCCACAATTCCGCAGCGCACGAGAAAGAAAACCAATTGGCTCAGTTGTGATCACGTGATGCTTGGCGTCAAAACAAGAAATGCATGCCACATGATACTCCATAAACCAAGACTTGCTGGATTTTTTTATTAAAATTTATTAAATATTTTTGTTCGTCTTGCAGAATACTCGCAATATTTTTGTCTTTATTTTATAAATTTGAAATTGGCATTACAACATTGAATTTTACTTTTGTGTCAATACTTTTGGTCATTATTGTATTCTTTCCTCCACGAAGACAAGTGGATTCAAATCGGACCAGCAAAATGCCCTTAAGCATTACCCCGTCAATGGATCAGCTCAATGTACTGGTCAATCATTCAGGTCTATAGCTCCTCTAGACAATGCAATATACTCCTCTAGACAATGCAATGAGGGATGTTTTATTTGATGATATCACTTTAGTCCACCACCACAGCGTCTATGTTTTTTAAAACACAACACTTAAATCATTCATCTTTGTAGTGAGTAATTAATACACTGGAACTTTAGTAATAAATCCTATTCTGTAGTTCCGAATGTTATTTTCAGCGGTCTAATCTGCTTTTCTGTTTTGTCATGCATATCACACTAATGCATAAGAAACTAATTCTGTGTGTGTGTGTTTGTGTGTGCTTTTAAGCACAATTTCCAACCCAAATGTAGAAGCATTGATCAGTCTGTCCCAATAATGATCTTTTTTAAACTTAAATTAGATCCACCTTAAATTTACACTGCCTGGGGAATAAACAGAATTGTATTTCACTGCACCACCTTAGCTTTAATTATGACATGCATTTGCATTGTCAATATTTACGCAATGTTGTAAAGATCATTTATGTCCAGAGTTGCATTTGGCTTAGATTTTATTTTGATGATGTGTGAGTTAAACACCTCCATAAAGTCTTCTTGAGTAAATTTCCATTGATCCAAATTTCAATCTTTATGCTTTGGAATTTTTATAAGGCATGCTTTGTGACAATGTTTATGATTAAAAATTCATAGAAATACAATTATATCAAAACTTTACAGAAGGAATGACCATGGCACAGCTTGTGCAGTGCTTTACAGTGGAATCACTAGTATGTATAATTATTTTTTATTAATAACGATTATTAATTTCAGTGTCTCCTTCATGGTTCACTGCCTTGTCATAGTGAAGGGGCTTGCATAATTCAGTGGTGCTGTGAGCTACAGTATGACATGCAGGGCAACGCAAGGTGGACACGTCAAAGCGGAGAGTTCTGACAAAACCTCAACCACTGGAGAAAAAAATGGCAACCCACTCCATTCCTTGCTAAGAAAACTAATGGATAAACATGGATAGTATAAAAATTTCCAATACAGTAGATATGACACCAGAAGATGAGCCCCTCAGGTCGAATGGCGTCCAATCTTCTACTGGGGAAAAGCAGAGGACAATTATAGGTAGCTCCAGAAAGTGTGAAGCGGATAGGCCAAAGCTGACAGGACACTTAGCTGTGGATGTGTCTGGGGTTAGAAGGAAAGTCTGATGCTGTAAAGAATAGGTAAGCTAGATCTTCAAGCATGAGAAGGCAAGATGGCACATTGGCATTTTGGGAGAAAAACTAAAATGGATGGGAATGGGTAAATTTTATTCAGATGACCACTACATCTACTTCTGTGGGCAAGAGCCTTGCTGGTGAAAATAAATAGAGGAGCTGTCATAAATGGAGTAGCCCTCATGGTTAACAAAAAATAGGATAGCAGTATTGGGTTACAATCTTAAAATGACAAAATGATCTTCATAGGAATCCATTCAACCAGACAAACCTTTTAACATTACATTAATCAAAATCTATGCCCCAACCACTTATGCTGAAGGGACTCAAGTTGAACAGTTCTATGAAGGCCCACAACCTTCTAGAACTAACACCAAAAAAAGATGTTCTTTTCTTCATTGGAAATTTAAATGCTAAAGTAGAAAGTAAAAAAAAAAAATACCTGAATAACAGTCAAGTTCTGCTTTGGAGTACAAAATAAAGAAGGGCAAAGGCTAAAAGAGTTTTGTCAAAAGGACTTACTAGTCATAGCAAACACTTTTTTCAAATTTTATACCGTCTGTAAAAACAAGACCTGGAGCAGACTATGATCATGAGCTTCTTATCGCAAAATTCAGGCTTAAATTTAAAAAAGTAGCGAAAACTACTAGGCCATTCAGGTATGACCTCAATCAAATCCTTATGAATATACAGTGGAGGTGATAAATAGATTTAAGGGATTAGATCTGATAGAGAGAGTGCCTAAAGAACTACTGTATGATGGGAGGTACATACCATTGTACAGGAGTAACATCAAAAACCATCCCCAACCAAATACATTGATTCGGTTCATGAATGTAATACTTTTCTAAATTTTGTTCGTGACCTGATTTAGTTGTAGAACAATTCAGTTTTTTTTTCTTCATTAGAATACATGTGTTTAACTTTGTTTTATATTTTGTGATATAAACAAAATAAAACAAATGTATAAAAAAGCCTTAACTACACAAAAATAATATATAACTAAATATAAAAAAACTGAACAGGAGAGAGCGAACACTTCATTTTTATAGGTACTGTTCTACTGTTGTATTGTATTGTTCAAGTACCTTTGTTAGGAGGACTTGTGGATAAGAAGGACTTCTTAAATGAACAATGCAGAGAAATAGAGGAGAACAATAGCCTGGAAAAGACTAAAAATCTTTTTAAGAAAATGGAAGCTATTAAGAGAATTTTCATGCCAAAAAGAGCATAATACTAGACAAAAATAGTAGGGACCTAACAGAAGCAGAGGCAATTAAAAACAGGGCTGCAGAAATACGGCGAAAATTTACACAAGTACTGTAAGACCTAAATGTTTCTGATTACCACAATGGTATGGTTTCTTACCTTGAGCTGGATATCCTGGAGTATGAAATCAAGTGGGCTTTAGGAAGCATTACTAACAACAAAGCAAGCTGAAATGACTCCATTTTGGCTGAACTATTTAAAATCCTAAAAGATATTGCCATTAAAGTGCACCCAATATGCCATTAAGTTTGAAAAACTCAACAGTGGCCATAGGATCGGAAGACATCAGTCTTCAAACCAAAGAAGAGCAATGACCAAGAATGTTTAAGCTACTGTACAACTGCACTTATTACACATACTAGCAAGATTGAAGACAAAAAGAGAACTGGCAAAGTATAAGCTGGTTAGATGGCATCACTGACGCAATTGACATGAATTCGAACAAACTCTGGGACAGGGAAACCTGCCGTGCTACGGTCCATGGGGTCGTGAAGAGTCTGACACAACTTAGCAACTAAACAAAAAATTGCCACCTCTTCCAGCAGTGCCTGGTGGGAGCATGGCTGTGGACATGGAAAAAATTCAGATTACTCACTTTTTACATGCAGGCCAGAAACCACAGCTGTGTTTTTCCAAAAATGCTTGTTTGATTGCCCTTTTATAGGTGTTCTCAGTAGGCACCAACTGGAGCCCTCACCTTATAACTTCTTGCTGATGCAAAGTTTAAATGCGTGCATGTATGCTACTGTATAAATCACTGACTTTAAAACATTTATCTACTGTAGGAATAAGGCATGTCTTCGGGTAGTAGATTGCTAAGCCTCTTCTCCATAAAAATATGTTAGAATCTACAGATGTCCACGTCTGGCCTTTAATTAGGCCCAGTTTCCAGTACTAGGCCAGACATGAAGCCAATACTTTAAAGGACACACTATGTTAATGTGTAGTAAACCATACAAAATAACGTAATTTTATCATCTATATTTTAATCTCATTTTAAATGAAAACTAAAATGATCATGAAGCTTTTACTCCTAATTATTTTGTATTGCTATGTAGCAGTGTTCATACTGTGGTTAATATGCCTGTCATTCTGAAAATTTAGAACACTAAAGGCTTTTCATATTCACCAGACACTGAATGTATCTGGTTTTCCACTCCTTGCCTTTATAACATCAAACAGTTAGTAATACAGTATACTTGTAAGGAATCGCCACTTGAAATCACAGTTTTGTCATTTTTAGTTTTTGTTTTGCAGACTCAATTTCCCAGAAGGCACCTCGGTCAGGTTTTAGGTCATTAAATCTCCAATAAATACAGTGGTGTGAAAAACTATTTGCCCCCTTTGTGATTTCTTATTCTTTTGCATGTTTGTCACACAAAATGTTTCTGATCATTAAACACATTTAACTATTAATCAAAGATAACATAATTCAACACAAAATGCAGTTTTTAAATGATGGTTTTTATTTTTTAGGGAGAAAAAAAATCCAAACCTACATGGCCCTGTGTGAAAAAGTAATTGCCCCCTGAACCTAATAACTGGTTGGGCCACCCTTAGCAGCAATAACTGCAATCAAGCATTTGCGATAACTTGCAACGAGTCTTTTACAGCGCTCTGGAGGAATTTTGGCCCACTCATCTTTGCAGAATTGTTGTAATTCAGCTTTATTTGAGGGTTTTCTAGCATGAACCGCCATTTTAAGGTCATGCCACAACATCTCAATAGGATTCAGGTCAGGACTTTGACTAGGCCACTCCAAAGTCTTCATTTTGTTTTTCTTCAGCCATTCAGAGGTGGATTTGCTGGTGTGTTTTGGGTCATTGTTCTGCTGCAGCACCCAAGATCGCTTCAGCTTAAGTTGACGAACTGATGGCCGGACATTCTCCTTCAGGATTTTTTGGTATACAGTAGAATTTGGGGTTCCATCTATCACAGCAAGCCTTCCAGGTCCTGAAGCAGCAAAACGACCCCAGACCATCACACTACCACCACCATATTTTACTGTTGGTATGATGTTCTTTTTCAGAAATGCTGTGTTACTTTTACGCCAGATGTAACGGGACACGCACCTTCCAAAAAGTTCAACTTTTGTCTCGTCGGTCCACAAGGTATTTTCCCAAAAGTCTTGGCAATCATTGAGATGTTGTTTTTTTAGCAAAATTGAGACGAGCCTTTATGTTCTTTTTGCTTAAAAGTGGTTTGCGCCTTGGAAATCTGCCATGCAGGCCGTTTTTGCCCAGTCTCTTTCTTATGGTGGAGTCGTGAACACCTTAATTGAGGCAAGTGAGGCCTGCAGTTCTTTAGATGTTGTCCTGGGGTCTTTTGTGGCCTCTCGGATGAGTTGTCTCTGCGCTCTTGGGGTAATTTTGGTCGGCCGGCCACTCCTGGGAAGGTTCACCACTGTTCCATGTTTTTGCCATTTGTGGATAATGGCTCTCACTGTGGTTCGCTGGAGTCCCAAAGCTTTAGAAATGGCTTTATAACCTTTACCAGACTGATAGATCTCAATTACTTTTGTTCTCATTTGTTCCTGAATTTCTTTGGATCTTGGCATGATATCTAGCTTTTGAGGTGCTTTTGGTCTAATTCTCTGTGTCAGGTAGTGATTTCTTGATTGAAACAGGTGTGGCAGTAATCATGCCTGAGGGTGACTACAGAAATTGAACTCAGGTGTGATAAACCACAGTTAAGTTATTTTTTAACAAGGGGGGCAATCACTTTTTCACACAGGGCCATGTAGATTTGTTCATGTAGATCAGGTAAATGTGACCCAATTCCGGTTTTTTTTGCTCAAATGTGACGCATATCGGATATGTTCTATGTCTGTGTAAACTGGAAATAAACGCATGCATTCCGATATTTCGAGATCGGTTTTAGGCCTTCCTCATATGTGGAAATCAATCAGATATGTGCTAATGTGATTGTGTAAACAGACAGATCAGATTTCCTGAGGCATTGTATTCTGTATGTCATTAAAACTGCAACTTCTTCGCAGTTTAATAATGTAATGTTATATCCGGTGGAAGCACGTGTGGAATTATAACATCGCAGGTGACATGAAAAAGAGCCTTAGAGTCTGTGTCTTGTCAGTTAAGCATGTATTTCAGTATAATGCTTGTGTTTTGTGTCTTGTCCTCTAGCCTGGGTATTGGTCGGTTATGGGTCGTATAGTTTAAGTGTTCGTTTGTTTTGTTTCTTTGTGACTTATGTTTTGTGTTATCTGGAATAAAGACACTTTTTGTTTAAAAACACCCCTCTGTGCCTATGCCTGCCCTTTTCTGCCCACGGCATTAACAGCCAATACCACCCAATCATGACAATACTATATCTTACCAAGTGATCAAAACACTTGCACTGTGGCTAGAAAAGAACAAAGATTGACAAGTTGGTTTGGGTGGCATAACACACTTGTCCACTTTTATGAGCTCACAGATGCCCGTGAGTGGCTGGAAAGCCATGAGTAGTGGGTACTTCTGATTTTCAGGAAATATAACATAAATCTAAAATCCTGTTTTCTCACAGGGTAGCCTGTACACCGGCACGTCCACACCAGACTCATCAATTCCACTCTTCATACATTTTTCTTGTTTTGCTAAGTTATAAAGTCTTGCTATCAGTCTGCTTCTTTGGATACATTTACAGTATTTTATCTCTCTGGTGTTCTGATCTCTTTTTGTCAGGGATCACCCCTAGAGGGCGCTGTGTCCCGAAGACTGTGTTTTGTGTTTTTTTGTTTTTGGACTGTTTCCTAGAGTGCACATTGCTCAGGTAATGGGAGCGATTACCTGAACCGAGACAAAACATTATTTTTTTGTATAAATAGTTTTTTGTTCCAGCACTCTGGGTCATGCATTTGTTGTGTTATGTTCATATAACTTGGCATTTATTTTGTTGAGCTGTTTTGGTTTAGGTAATCTTAAGTTTGTTTGTCTCTTGTGCTCCAATGTCTGTGTGTCTCCAAGTACGTTTAGGCTTTTGTATGTGTAGCATGGCTTAGCCTCTAGTATGGATTAGCCTCTTGTATGTTCAGACACTAACCTTTTTAGATCATTATCCGTTTGGACAATGACCTGTAACCTGCTTATCTACTAACCAGTTTAGATACTAACCTGCTTACAGTAGCTACTAACCGGATCAGCCACGAGTCTCTCCCATCCCTAGTCTGTCCCCCTCCCTCTGCTCTCTGAGTATTGCATTTTTTTGTGTAACCTTTGGTGTGTAAGGTTGGCTTTTGTTGTGTTATGCTATGTTAACTTGGCATTTGTTTTGTGGAGCTGTTTTGGTTTAGTATGTCTCTTGTGCTGTGAGTCCTGTCCTGTGTCTTACATGCCTGTGTGCGCCGCCATGCATGGATTAGCCTCTAGTATGTTCAGACACTAACCTGTTTAGATACTAACCCGTGTAGCTACCAACTCGTTTAGATTATTATGCATTTAGACAATAACCTGTTTAGATACTAAACCGCTTAGCTACTAACCAGTTTAGATACTAACCGGATCAGCCACGAGTCTCTCCTGTCCTGTCTCTCCTGTCCTGGTCCCCCCCCTTCCCTGCTAAGCTCCAAGCCTGTGTTTCAGTTCCAAGTGTGTTGTTTAAGGTCTGAGCCTGTGTTTATGCTCTAAACTTGTATTAAATTCAGGGACTGTTTGAGTTCTGAGCCTGTTTAACTTCTTTGTTTGTTTCTTTTCTTTATTTATGATTTGTTTGCTTATTGAAAGACTCTTAAGCACTCCCCTCTGCGTTTATGCCTAAACCCACAGCCAACACGCACCAAAACATGACATTATGTTTCTTGAATTTACATAAAATCAACATATATTTTATAGGTGAAGTTGTTCAGCAAGGTCAAGTAGACTTTTTTGGCAATGAATTTAAGCCCATGGAGAAAAACTAAAACAGTAGCTGCATAGTCCTGTTTTAAACATAATAATAATAAGTAAAATGCTTTCAATTTATAATATTTAAAGGGTGTGCACACTTATAGAACCAGGTAAGTTTTTGCCATAAACATTTATTTATTTTAGATTTTGTTGGATGATCTCACATGTGAGCTGAATGTTTGTGCTGGTTCAATGACAAACATGCACTTTTAATATGGTAAGCTTTTAATATCCACTATAATCAAAGACACATGCCACTTACTACTATAAAGTGTCATGAAGCAAAAATTAGAGCAATTAACCATTCTGCAACATACTGGGTGGGCATATATGAATATCAGTGAGCACATAGAGAATTCCACACTGCTGTAATCAACTCAGCATGGATAATTTTTACATGCAGGGGGAGCAGTCACTTCAAATTGGAAAAGAGCTGGAACAGCACAGGACAGATTGGCGCAGTGTGTAAAACTGGCTATGTTGGATGAGGCACCACAGTTAATTAATGGGTATGCTGTTTGGCTTGATGGGATTTTTATCCGTCTCCCTCCTCAATTGCTTTGAGTGAAATTTTTGTTACATATTTGATTGTTTGAAATAAACAAATGAATTAAACTTGCTTTCTTCTTTTTGAGCAGGCATTTATTTCACTATGTCTCCTGCTATTAATTGGGCTAAAGATTGGAGGGAATGACAGTTGATCGTTCTGAGTTACCCCAAGGTTGTGGGCAGTTGTTACTATGTTCTAATTTGTTAGGACTATCTGTCTTGTTTCTGCTAGCCAGCTAACTAGGCCTCTTAGTTAGTTAGTTTAGCTTCTCTGTTAATTTATGTTGTAAGTTTATGTTGCATGTACAGTAGCACCTTGGTCCTGGAGGAACGTTGTTTCGTTTCACTGTGTACTAACTGTATATGGTTGAAGTGACAATAAAGCCTACTTAAACTTGAGTTGCTGAAGGAGTGATCTGATTGTTGTCCAGGGCGAATGGTTTAGTTGAGCACCATGACGATGTTTACATATGATTAAGACACATTTTGAGACAGTGAGATCTGCAATGGACTGATGAATGAAAGTGGTCTTCAAAATAATTTAAACACCTTTTACATTATATTGAACTTTTAGTATTATAGCACACAGTATGACCACAAATCAATCCCTGCTATATCCTTTTAATATCATCAAAATAAGTCTGGTTTCTCTTAAGGTTTATTCTTATTGTCATCTTAGTGAGCTTTTCTACCATTGCCCTTGGCTTGCTCATCAGGAACAAACTGATAATAAGCTATACATAGTTCTTTACATACTGTAATTTTCTATTGCTTTTTTACTTCTTTAAAGCTGCTTTGCACCAATGACCATTTTTGTTTAAGTGCTATATAAATAATTATTACTGATGCGAGAAAAAGAATGACATTCTGCACTTAACACGTTAAACAGCTGAATGTTTGCCATGTTGAGTGTTAAATGGATCTTCAGAACGAGCAGATCTGCAGGCGGTTACACCGCAGAGTTCTGAACAGGCAGATCTGTGGTCATCCTCACATGCAGCTGCTAGAAGATGCCACTGTGGGGAGTATCAGCAGAGATGCTCCACCTCTGGTAGAGCGTCTATTGAAGCCCCTTGAAATCAGCATGCGACATGCAATCATTAGGTAGCGCCAGGTAAAGAAAGGACCAAGACGAATAGACATAAAAAGTCAAAGAAAGGGTCAAAGAAAGAGACGTGATAATCATGCTCTCCAGTGAAAGTAAAGAGAAACAAAAAGAGAGAACTGAAAAGTAAAAAAACAAAAAAAAAAAGTAAAAGTTCCTTTTTAAGTTCACCAATTAATAACCCACATTATCTCAGAATGGGAAAGTATTCCTAACAGTGCACAATCACTTTCCTATTTCACTGACCGCCTCTGAAGCTCTGAACTAGGGCTCCTACTTGTACTTTCACTACTACATCTCGTGACGTGGCAGTTTTTTCTAAAAAGTATTCTTAAAGTTATACTAGGTCATTTCAACATAAAAATTAACATTATCACTAAAAATTATTTACTTTAATTTTTTTAAATACTCGAGTACAGTGAAAACTCTTATTAAAGTTTTTAATCATTAAAATTTCAACGCATTATGTGTACTTAACGGTTAATTTTTTTCTGTACAATTTTGTTCAGTTACTGTCATACCTGAAATAAAATCTAACAGTTTGTATTGTTTTAATATTAGTGGTACATTAATAAATTCTCAGGAAAGATACACACCACTTAAATGAACAAACTGAGCTATCCAGAGAAACTTGTCTGATTTTATTCACAGTGGATTTAAATTCCAAAGTCAATCACAGTTTGGCTTTATCACTGAGACACAAGCCAGATATGTTTTTTTTTCTTTAAAGTAGTACAGTAAATTATGCATTACAAACTCAATCTTTGGTAATGTCAGCAGTAAAGCTGTAACATTAAGTTTTCTGACCCATTTGCATGTTGGCATGTTTTATTTTCAGCTGTTTTCGTTTATTTGTTTGTTGCAACTGATTCACAAAATGGCTAATTCGCTTAGATATTTCAGTGTTTTGATATAAGCACACTTCCGGAACGAATTATGCTTGCAGTCCCAGGTTTTTCTGTAGTAAGGAAACTAGTTTGTAAAACTGATCTGAGAAGTGATGGCATTCACTTTCTAACAGTAATGTGATTCCCCCATCAAATGAAAAAACATTTAAATATTTATAAGGAATCTCTTGCCTTGATACAATAAATAGATTTTTTTATAATATAGATGTTTTATAATATTCCTGCCATTTACATGCAAGTTGATATTCTCTTGATTCATGGTGAAATATTAAATTCATTGATTCATGGAACATTGAACAAAACCAAAACATTAACATATCAGAACAAACAAATCACAATAACTTTCATATTGCTAATAAGAACTGTGAACATTTTTGTGTAATAGAGTTAAATGGACATGGCCAATCAGATGGGACATTTTGAAAAAAGCAATACAGCTGAAGCAAACTTCTTGGTAATTTAGTATACTGTATGTTCATAAAGGCTTGATAACTAAAGAACTTCCTAATACCTGCAAGGCTAGATCAGTTGTCATATACTGTACAGTATACTGTACACATTTAGTGGAAAAATAAACGGTGGACTTTTTCCATAAAAAATTATTCCATGTCTAAGAACCAAGTTATTTTCTATTATTATTAACATTATACAGAAGCTGCTTTTCTTGTAACAGTAACTAACTGTATTGGTCTGTTTATTGGCCTTATATTATTGTGTAAAATATCTCATACAAGTCCCTTAGCTGTCAGTAGAGACAATATAGCAAAAAGCAGAGCATTACAATGCCTGTCCCTAAAATATCACTGTCTGGATTTATATAAGCATATACTTAAGAACCTTTGATTTGATAATTACTAAAGCGATTAATATGTTTCAGCTGGCAAAAAAATATTTTAACCCTGACTGATACAGTAAGTACTTCTTATTTCTCAAATAACCATGCCGAAAACCAAAACTTGTTTTTTGGAAAAGATCAAATTATTGGCCTGACAAAGAAAACAACTTGGTTAATGTTATACAACATTTCATGAGTGGTGAACATGGAAGCACTTTTAGCAAGAATACACTTCTGATAATGGTAAATCTGATAATTAAACAACACTATGTCCCCAAAGTATTTGTTTCTAAATCAGTACAAATTACATCTGAACCATCTGTGTTATATGATATAACATGAGCTACAATGTTGTGCCTTTTTTTTCCGCATCGCAGCCATGCTGATCTTCAGTACAACTCGTGTGATACTGCTTAAGTTAAAGTGAGAGCACTGCCACACACAATGTAATTAGGACTAAACAGCCATGTTGCCATAAATATATATATATTTTTTTTTCAAAAAAAGATCACCAATCAACCTTGTTAAGCAGAATAACAGCACTAGCACTTTATGCTACTGTACTAGCACAGTAGCATAAAGATAGGATTTGTGGTGATGAGGTAGAGGTCAAGTGGCCTGTTGAGTTTAGATTGACCCTATTCCTGAATGATGTGTGTCAGGATAATAAGATAAGCTCTTATGCATAGTACCCACTGGAGGCAGAGCTATAATCTGGGGTGGCTTCAAATGGTAGGTTCAGGTTCAGCAAGGTTATGTGGCAATAAAATGAAGTCACCTGATGACATGAATGTACTGTAATAAATGACCAGATTATGATTTTTTTCCCCCTGATGGCATGGCTATAGTCCAGGATGATAAATTGTAAGCAAAGACCTGACCTTAAGTCTTTAAGATGTGCCAGAGATGATTTTATGAAACTCTTATAAATAAATATATACAGTACAGTACATGTTTAAGGCATTGCATAAGGCTGCTGAAACATTTCCACAGTGAATATGCTACATATAGCTAATTGTGGTCCAACTAATGATTTGTGTGTGTGTGTGTGTGTGAGAGAGCGAGAGAGAGAGAGAGAGAGAGAGAGAGACTTTTTTTTGTCCGGCAATAAATCATTTTATACATTTTTATAAATCATTTATTTATGTTACTGCTGGAACTACTGTCAGAGGTGGGCTGGTATATACTAATAATTCCCACCTTCTTATTTAAAAAATCACCAGCACTGCAGTATAATATAAAAGTCATTCATGAATTTGATGACTTTTTCTGCTTGGAGAAACTGCGCAGGACATAGAATCCTGACATTTAGATCTTGTTCTGTAGTGTAGTGGAGTTAAAGGAGTCCATAACACACCCACAAGAAAAGAATTAACCATTCTTAAATCAATTGTTTTGCCAATTGACACAGTCAGTGGAGCATTCATGTTTCAAGCAGACAGTAGATTAGCAGTGCCTGACTCAGACAAATTTAGCCTCTACCCTGATTAAATACCTCTGACACAAAGCCATCAGCTAATTACTAAGCTCTGCAGGACTTTACTGGGTGCAGTAAAGAAGAAGAAGAAGACAAAAATAATAAAGTAATAAAGGAACGGTGTTTGTGTTAGTGGCTTCAGCCCTGTTTGTGTGTGGTGTGTGTGTGACGTGTGAAAAGTACTCTCAGCCATTGCATTGGGCAGAAAGTAAGCTCACTCGTCTCTCCAACATCATTTCCGGCGGTAAAACGCTACATTGGTGTCAGAAGTGGGATGGAGAGTAACGTGTTGGAGCGCACTATGGAGGACCTACTAAAAGTCCAAGCAGGCCGCCGAATAGCGAGGAAAAGTAGGAAGAAAAAGCTCTTTCCCGACGGAGCTAGTGCGCGAACACCACGGCAAACAAAACGGAGCGATGAAAATCCCGGCACTGGATCTCGGGGCCAAGGCCGACGCTGCGCAAGCGCCAGAGCAAGCTACAGCTCCGTGCGCCGTCAGCCGGCGAAGCGACCTGCAGCTGCGCCTTCCTTTCTACAACGGCGCCGTTGAACCCCACGCTTTCCTCGCCCAAGTGGAGCTAGCCACCGAATTCGCGGGCTGGTCCCCGGCGGTAACAGCTGTCCGGGTAGCTCTCTCACTGGAGGGCGACGCGCTCCGGGCACTGGAAGACCTCCAGACCGATGAGCAAAAGGACTGGGTAAAGCTGCGGGAGTCGCTCCACTTCCGGTTCAGCGCGAGTGACCGTAAGGAGGCAGCGTGCGAGGAGCTGGCAGTTATCCGGAATTATGGGGCTATCTGGAATTCGAGCACGACAAGCGGGAAGAGCTAGCCCGTCGCTCATTTGTCCGGGGACTCCGACCGCCGTAGCTCCGCGAGCACATCAGGTTAGCGGCACCAGCTTCCCTTTCCGAGGCGCTACGCAAGGCCGAGCGCGCTGAGCCCATAATGGCGGCACACCACTGCCAAAGAGCCGGGCGACCGCCCGCAGCTCAGTGGCGCTCGGTAGGTGAACCTAGCCGGGGACAGGGATACCGAGATTTTGCTGCTGGAGAGCAGGTATGGGTGTGTTCCTCCGGAAGAAAGAGGGGGCTCTCGGACAAGCTTATGTCCCACTGGGTGGGCCCCTGTACAGTAATTGCTCGGCTCTCCGATGTCATCTACCGGGTGCGGTTGGCGGGGCAGGCACGAGTTGTGCTCCACCGGGACCGTCTTGCGTCTTACCAGCCGCACACCAACGAAACATCGTACTCTGTGGAGGCCGGACCGCCTCAGGACAATGTTCGCAATCATCCCTCACCCGCCAAAAGACCTCCGGCGTTCCCAACGCCAGCGCCGACCACCTCCACGCCCCCGAAACGAAGTTCGTCATGGTGACCCGGGACGGTCACAGCTCGGGTGGGGCAGTGTGGCGTAGGCGGGGCAGCGGCTACGTATAAATGTGCTGCTTATGCTTTTGTATGACTGCGTGTATAAAATAAAGTACTCTCAGCCATTGCATTGGGCAGAAAGTAAGCTCACTCGTTTCTCCAACATCATTTCCGGAGGTAAAACGCTACAATATATTAAAATAACTGCATCATACATCTTACTCACTTTTAGTAAACACTTTATTTCATCAGGCTATAAGGTCATTAAACACACAACCTCACCAGTTACTGACTAATTTAATCTTATTTTTAATTTGTACATACAGTGGTTATTCTTTCATTACTCCCTTTTTTATTTCTTAAAAATCGGCATAGTCTGATGTCTGTTGCAATTGCATTTCACTACTGTTATAGTACAACCATGTATGTGATAAATAAAATTTCTGAATCTTGAATCTTGAATCTTTTTCCTTGTCAGGGTGGTGGTGTGTCTGGAGCCTGAGCTGGATGGGCAGCTAGTCCCTCACAGGGCACCGAGCACGCACACACACACACAAACACACACATTGAAATTTCTATCCATAGGCAAATTCTATTAGCCAAACCAATTATGTACCTATTTTGAAAGGCTGGGAGGGAGTCCCACCCTGAGATGCCCTGTGATTGTAGTAGTAAATTATATTCCTATTGTACCTCATGGCCAGTGTTCCCAGAAGAAGCTGTGGTTCTCCAGCACCCTGACTAGGATAATGTGCCACTAAAAAATGAATGCACAATTTTTCCCCCATTGGATCAGTTATGTCTACTTTGAAATATTTACTGCCAAAGTATTCTATTAGGAAGTTCACTATGGTTTTCCAGTATTGGTTTTCTACTAAATCACTTTCGGCTGTGCATCCTTCATTTTTAAATTATTCCCAATTCTGTCTCTGTCTGTTATCTCTTTGTACAGTATAGCTTTGTCTGATTTATTGCAACGATTTCCAAGGAAATCCTCTATGCTCTCGGTTTGGAGCAACTAGATCGTCACACATGACTGTGCATCATGGTGCCAAAATGTTCCTACAGCACTCTGTTTCAGGATGTGTTGGTGATTTATTTATTTTTTATCCTTCAACATAACATCATAATCTGATTTAGGTGTGCAGATTTAGGAAAATTACTAAATTGTAATTTTAACCTGTAAATGCAATTGATTAAATAAAGATCATACATTTACTCATTGCCTGTGCCTGAAAAAATAATGCTGTTCGAATTCTTCAAAATTTTAATTAAGAAAAATAAGGTTACAATTAAGATATGCATTATTAGTTCCAATCTTTAATGAAGTACAAGAAAAGTTGGCAGAACATTAAATGAATGAGCATAAATGGCAAATTAATGGAACAATAAAGGTATAAAGTTAACTGAATAATAAATGAAGTAAACAATTAAATTGTTAATTGTTCAGAGATTAAATGTCTTCTCTGTCATGCACTAGGGATGCATGATCTTGGGTTAAGTTTAAAGGTCAATGCTACTGTACATTAATTTCAGTTCATTACTGGTTAACCTCTTCTTAAAAAGCAGAATTGAGTATATTGGAAAAACGGCTGTAAATCAAATTAGTTTATTTAAATGAGATACAGACTCAGTGCAACCTATAGCTGAGAATGGCATGTTTACTAAGCTGAATGAAGGCTTGGAGGTTCTGCACAGTGCTAACCGTAGACCACAGAAAGCATATTTCGCAGCATATGATGACTCGTGCATACATAAAATAAAGTTTCATACTTATTTACACATTTTAGCTAATACACATTCCACTTAGTAGGTTAAAAAATGTGCAAGAAATAAAAAACAATGCACTGTTTTTGGTACAGGACCTGAAAACATAATTGATAACATTAATACACAAATCATTAAGCACAATATTGCACAGGTTTGTGGGGCTTCCAAGGATCAGACGTTTTTTTCTCCGCTCATTTCATGGATGTTTCATTGGATATAGATCTGGAGAGTTTGTTCTGATATTTTACTATTTTATTCAGCAATTTGTGCTACATGGAATTTTGGGCAGGACTAACTGGCATAAATCAGCCTTGGGTACGCATGCTGACATCACCAGTTTACTGGTATTAATTGTCCCACATCAACCCACTTCTCTGCTCCCTGCACCGGCTTCCTGTAGCTGCATCAAATTCGAAACCGTGATGCTTGCCTACAAAGCCAAAAACAGCCCAGCGCCCATTTACTGTACCTTTTAGCTTTAATCACACATCGCACTGCACCACATTCCCTCTGATCCCCCAGCACTGCTCGCCTTGTCCCACCATCACTTAGGGATTGTGGAAGACATTTATCCAGACTCTTTTCTGTGCTGGCACCTAGGTGACCTAGTAACCCAGTGTAAGTATCTATTCAATGATAGAAACTTCAAAGCACTTGTCGTCAGTCTGCCAAATGCCTAAATATTAATGGTAATTTAAGCAATATTAAATGAGAGAGTGCGGTTGTATTGGATATCAGCATGGCTTAGGTGCCACCATGGACATGAAGGCAAAAATTTCACAGCTTTTATACAACAATTCCACAAACACCATTTATTTTCATTAAATTAGGATTTTTTTGTTTAACTAGCTATTTTCCCTAGTAAAAAAAAAAGTATACTAAGTATATTAAATCCTAGCATGCCAAAGCATACTTAAATGTACTTGCAGCCAGACTAATGACTAGTATACTTGAAGTTTGCTATTTTGGAACAACTAATTTTGTACTAAGTGTATTTAAGTTGTAATTAAATTGTACAAAAGTACAATTTGAAGTGTATTAAGTATACTTTTGTGTGCTAAAGTGGAACAACTTTAAGTATACTTAGTACACTTAAAGTATATGCCTGTGTGTGTACTAATGTACATGCCTGACAGTAATTAATAAAATTTAAGTATATATTTAATATATTATAAGTACATTACAGCTATTTTTACTGTGTTACAAATACATGATTAATATACTATGAGTATATATTTTTATTACAGCAGTAGCTGTTATACTTTTTGTCAATTACAAATACTAAAAAAGTACACTTTGCGGTTAATACAAATATACTTTATTGTATCATACAGTACATAAAACCTTCTATATTACAGTATTGCAAATGTGTTACCAGTACACTAAAGGTGTTTAGGATAATTTACAAATGCTGAATGTATTTTCTACACTATAAATGTTTTTGAAACACATTACATTAGTACAGTAATTATGAGGGAGATTTTATTCATGAGTTCAACAGATTTAATTTGCACAAGGTTACAAAAAACTGTCCTATAGTTTATCTGTATTTAACAAACACACAAATAAAAATTTAAACTGTAGTCTGAACACAGACAGACGTCAGTATTAGAGTATACAGGTACAGTATTAGTTTAAACCTGGTGTGTGAACACAGACAGACATCAGTATTAGAGTATACAGGTACAGTATTAGTTTAAACCTGGTGTGTGAGCACAGACAGACATTATTATTAGAGTATACAGGTACAGTATTAGTTTAAACCTGGTGTGTGGACACAGACGGACATCAGTATTAGAGTATACAGGTACAGTATTAGTTTAAACCTGGTGTGTGGACACAGACAGACATCAGTATTAGAGTATACAGGTACAGTATTAGTTTAAACCTGGTGTGTTGATTCTGTTACACAGAGACTGAAAACAGGTCGAGAGCTACAGAGCCATTATACCACAAGCAAAGTACATGAGATTTAGCAACAACACATTAGACAATACATTCTATAGTTTAAAGTATGTACTTAATTACAAATTATCTAACAAAAACCGTTACATTTACCTTATGCCGATGAAAATAAAATAATAACAATACGAACTAACGCACGCGATGATGCAGATTCCAACCGTTAATTCGAACTAGAAGTGGAGGACCGGGGAGCCAATACAGTACAGAGAGCCGCCTTTCCGAATCTGCCCGCCTACAATCTCTGATTGGCTGGTATGGCGCCGAATACTAGTCTATGGTTGGCTGGAATAGATACAGAGATATCACACTGCTGCAGTGTCACTTTATTCTGTGAGCGCACAGAAGAGTGAGAGTGCAAACATAAATTATCTTGAACAGGAAAAAATGATTTTCAGCACACAAAAACGAGTTTAACATAGCGCGCGAAAGAGATTCAGCGTGCAGAAACGAGTCTAAAAGCACGAGAGAGTAGTGCACTAAATATAAGTACATTTAAATTTAACTGATAATATACTGAGACTACCGAATATTAAAAATTGTTTTCTAATGTATACTTTCTGTACATTTGTACAATGATTATTTTGAGCATATTTTTTAAAAATATACCAAAAATACATTGAAAAACAAGTTTAAATAAATTTACTTTGGAAATTTAACCAAACTTTCACTTAAAGTATATTTTCCAATAATATATTTTTAAAGAGTGTACTATAATACAATTATTTAAGTATTTTAAAAATTTTATTCCAAAATTTGGTAAAAGCATGATGTTAGTATACTTTTTAAATATTAACTGATGGTACAATTCTTTGTTAGTATATTTAAAATGTACTATCGAGGATTTCAATATATTTGTAATACACTAAAGTGTATTTTTTTTTTCACTGGGGTTGCTTCCCCAACACAGGCTTCCGTGACTGGTGGAGCAGGTGACCAACAGTTAGCGATCGACAGTTAGTGTTATTATCATGGTAAAAGTAGTTTTAAATTTTTACTGGAACTATGTAGCCAGCAGCTGAGTCAGTCACTAACCAATTGTGGTTAGTTAGTTTATCCAGGTGTGTAGGGATATGTGCTTTTGGTGCAAGAATAACTGGTTAGTAACTGGTTGGCTACAAATAAATAATATTCTTTTGATAATAAATTGTCTTTGTGGAGCTATTATATAAAAGATACAGTGGAACCTCGGATTACGAGTAACTCGGTTAACGAGTGTTCCGGAAGACGAGTAAAGACAGAGCGCCTGTGCGCATAAATGGAAACACTTATTGGTCAGGATTTATTTTTACTTTTTTTAAGGTAACATGCAGGTTAATTTGTTTTATTTTTACTTTATATTTTGTGTTAATTTCTTATGGGAAAAATGTGCTTTGATTTACGAGTGTTTTGGAATACGAGCCTGCTTCCTGAACGAATTATGCTCGTAATCCGAGGTTCCACTGTATATTAAACTGGAGGTTGTACTGTTGTGCTGGTTATCATCACAGCTGTGATAGCTGTGAGCTGTTGGCACCCAGACTGTGCGCCCATGTCTACGATTGCATCACAACCATCATCGCCGCATCGCAGCCACTACTAACTTCACCACCATCATCAAGTTTGCTGACGACACCGTCGTGGTGGGCCTAATCACAGACAACGATAAGATGGCCTACCTGGAGGAGATTGGTAATCCGGAGAAATGGGGAGGGGAACAGAGGAACAATCTCCTCCTGACCATCAGCAAGACAAAGGAGCTGATAGTGGACTTTAGTACAAAGCAGAAGATACCTTAGTATTCACATCACGCAGGACCTGTCATGGTCCTGTCACATCAACATTGTGGTAAAAAAGGCCCTACCACCTCAGACGCTTGAGAGACTTCAGACTGCCCTCCAGGGTGCTCAGGAATTTCTACTCCTGCACCACAGAGAGCATCCTGACAGGAAACATTACGACCTGGTTCGGAAACAGGATAGAGGTACAGGATAGAGGTGCTCTACAGAGGGTGGTGCGATCAGCATCATCCGCAACGAGCTCCCTGACCTGCACTCAATCTACAGCAAGCAGTGCTGGACCAATGCCAGGAAAATTGTGAAAGACCTCAGCCACCCCAGCAATGGACTGTTCTCTCTGTTGCAGTCAGGAAAGTGATTCCGCTCCCTGAAGGCCAACACAGAGAGACTGAGGAGGAGCTTCTTCCTGCAGCGATAAGGTCTCTCAACCAAAACACCACACTATACTAATACTATGCATCTCTTTGCACTTATCTTGGACATTTATGGACACTTATGGACACCTGCACGTTCATGCACACTTACATATTTATATTTCAATTTTTGGATTATTGCACATACGTCACTTTAATAAGACACTTTCATGCATATTTACACACCCCCAGTCAGTTTTCTATATTTTCTATATTGCACAAGATTTTTTTTTATCCTAGCTAAATATTTTTTCTATTGTATTTATTTTTTATTCATATTTATTTCCTATTAATAAGCTTTTATTTTTAAGGTCACAGGCAATCGTATTGTGTATTTGACAAATAAAACTTGAATTTGATGATAACCATCTCAACATCACTTCCTCTTGTGTGATAATGCTTATTTACTGTAAGTTACGTATTTTTATGGATAAAAACAGACCAAAAAAAAATTACGGAAATATTCAATCAACTTTTGATTACTTTTCTCTGGGCTTTCACATGTCTTGGTCTTGTAGTTGTTTCAATTATGCTGTTTCGTTCAAGTTCATTTGTTTCCATACCAGTTTTGTTTACTGTCTTGTTAACTGTTTTATATCTGTTTACATTTTGGTTGCTACACACATTTACAGTATTTATGTATAATAAAGTCACATGTATGCATTTATCCTGTGTCACCTTCAATCTCAATGTCATTTTAACCAGGAGGTAAGTCCATTTAGCGCAGAAACTGCCCATTATTTACTGTTCTGCTTTGCTTGAGTCCTGGTCTGGTCTGCTTGAACTATGCCATGCACTACCTAAATTATCCCCTGTGCAGTCATGCCATGCTTTACTGCTGCCATGCTCTACACCACCTTAGCCTAGCTCTGCACTGCCACACTTATGTCCTGTACAGTATCAACCAGGCACTGCACCATTTCATCCTAGCTCTAACTGTTTATGTTCATATCTCTTTGTGTTCTGGGTGCTACACTTGTGTTGTTTATCTGTTTAATAAAGTCACACAGCTGTGTTTACATCATGCCTTGCCCTCAAGCCCCATGGCACAGTGGTTTTGTTTTATATAATTGGGGTATGCTTTTGAGGCTGTTTTTATTTATTTATTAAATAGTTCACTTATGCATTTTTTTTTACAGTATATTAGTTGCATAGCATTTAATAGCATTTTCTTGTTATTTGAAACTCTGTGTTTTCAGGTCGTCCTCAAAACATACTCAATAAGTGAATTTATTGAGAAAAATATTTTTGTGATGCAGTGGCAGTCTGTGACTGATAAAAGCTTAATTTACAGTATGTTGCTTTTGGAATAAAAATTCTAGTCACAATATGGGACCCTGTTTTTCTGAAGTCATTGATGATCAAATGGTCAACCAAACATACATTAGTGGTGTTAAGGACAAGCTTCATCCTGGATACATTGGACGGGCCACCATCCATAATAGTTTTTTTTTACAATATACTAATAAAAAATTCCGAGATAGCATACCCTGCTAAAAAGAACATGGGTTGCTTCTGAGAAACCCATTTACCTCTTACTGGAAATAGCACTGTTTGAGAGCTCTGACAGAAATAACTAGGACATCTTGGCTGAAAGTGGTGGGCAAACATGAAAGCAGTTCATATAATAAAAAACTTATTTGTTTGTTGAACATTTTTAAGGAAAAGGCGACAGCGCCAAACTCCCAGCAGCTACAATTTGCTTGCCTACCCCAACCATGTCCATTTAAATTGTCTTATCATTGTGTTTGTGTTTGTTTCCCTGCTCCCCTACCCACTGTGGCCAATGAACTATAACTGTCATCGGCCACAAATAACAGCGAGAGTGCTTGACAAAATATTAATTTAGCACTCATGTTTGATGCACACAATTAATATCCAATTTGGTTGATTATAGCCTGGCAAAGGAGGTCTGATTTAACTCTGAGAAACACATTTCTCTCTTCTTGAAAGAAACACTTTTTATTTTATTTGAAAACCAATAAAGTAAAAATGCAAGTAAAATATTCCATGACTGTTGGGCATCTTTTTTTTTTTTTTACTTATTCATTTATTTATATTGAAAATATTCAGGAGGAATTAAGTGATTGAGGTACGATACCAGTCAAACGTTTGGAAATACCTACTCATTCAAGAGTCTTTCTTTATTTCTATAATTTTCTATATAATAGACAAATACAGAATACAGTAAAACCTCGGATTACGAGTAATATGGTTTGCGAGTGCTCCACAAGACGAGCAAAGATTTTAAATAAATTTTGACAAGCTGTCATGTCTGCTAGTGAAGTAAGTGGACGCAAAAAGCAGGATTAGTTCGTAACAAGTTTTATTCTTCTTTTCTCTTCCTTGAGATTAATACTTGGTACACTATATGCAAAACAAGAAGTTCAACAAATGTAACTGGGAAAACTGGGGGTCTGCAGGTGGGTCGGGTAGACCTTAGAAACAAACAAGAAAAGAACATAAACAAAATTAAGCCGCAGTGGCGAGGCCGAAAACCCCGGCGTACTGAGAGTCACTCAGCTTTGAACTTGACCGTGACGGCGGCAGTTAGAAAACCTCGGCCGGGACCCTTTCCTGCAGACGCCTCTCAGTCCTGAAAAACACATACACACATTAAAACAGTTAAGCCCCGACAGACAGAGGTGCACGTCAGTGAACAGACAACTTGAGGAGGGTTCGGCTGGGCTATAAATAGAGACACGTAAGGATGGACAGGTGATCATAATTTGGTGCTCATCACAAACCAGGGCGACATATACACACAGACACACTAGGGGGAGACAAAGGAGCGGCTCAGTAATCCGGTGACCCAGATCTTAACCTCCCGGGCTGAGTTGGCAAGGATGTTACAGTACCCCCCCCCTTAGGACCGGCATTCCCAGGGGGGTGCGAGCGCCCTTTCCGTGTGATCGGAGGGAGTGAGGACCTACCGGCCTGATGGAATTGCCGGCGGGTGGGTCGACCCGGAGGTCGTGGTGCTGGGCGATCCGGCCGGGCTTGATGGAAATCGGTTATGAGTTCCCTACTCATAATGTCCCGAGCCGGGACCCAGCTCCTTTCCTCCGGGCCGTACCCCTCCCAATCCACCAAATACTGGAGGGAGCCCCCTCTCCTCCGAGAGTCCAATAACTCTTTTACTCGATACGCCGGGGCACCCGCTATTTCCACAGCCCCGGGGATCGAAGGCTCTGCGACGCCTCCGTCTAGGGGTCCCGGAATCACTGGCCTGAGAAGAGAAATGTGAAACACAGGGTGAATTTTCATGTGGTGAGGTAGCTGTAATTTAAAAGTGACCGGGTTTACTTGTGCAAGGATGGGAAATGGACCGATGTATCTGGGAGTGAGTTTTCGACAGGGGAGGTGCAGGTGGAGGTCCCGTGTGGAGAGCCATACTCGATCCCCTACCTGGAGCGGCGGACTTTCCCTCCGCCGTCTATCGGCATTTTTTTTAAATCTACGAACTGCTTGGGAGATCTTGGTGTGTGCTTCCTCCCATACTGTTTCCGCTCGTTGAAACCACTGATCCACCATCGGGATATTGGTGGGAGTGGCATCCCAGGGACAGAGCGGTGGTTGATGCCCTAGCACACACTGAAACGGTGTCATGCCGGTCGAGGAGTGTCGTAACGAATTCTGCGCATACTCCGCCCAGATTAAACAGTCTGCCCATTCATGTTGTCGACTACTACAATATGCTCGGAGGAACCTTCCGAGTTCTTGGACAGTCCGCTCTGCTTGTCCGTTTGACTCAGGGTGGTAGCCTGACGTCAGGCTAACTGTGGTTCCCAATTTCTGGAAAAAAGCTTTCCAGACCCGTGCGATGAATTGGGGACCACGATCCGAAACAATATCCTCCGGGATACCGTAGTAACGAAACACTGAATCGAATAAGCTTTCTGCCACCTGGAAGGCTGACGGGAGAGAACTAAACGGCAGGAAACGACTTCCCTTCGAGAATCGATCTACCACCACAAGAATAGTTGTGTACCCCTTTGACACCGGCAAATCCGTGACAAAGTCCACGGCGATATGGGACCACGGTCTGTTAGGTGTAGGTAGGGGCATTAATTTACCAACTGGCAACCTACGGGGGTTTTTGGTTGCAGCACATGTTGCACAAGATAGAACGACTGTTCTCACGGTTTCCCGCAATTTTGGCCACCAGAACTTAGGTTCTAAGAGGTGGATGGTTCGTGACACGCCGGGGTGACCTGATGCGAGGCTTGTATGCGCCGCGATCGTCACTCGTTCGCGTAGAGGCTCCGGAACGTACGTTCGATTCGGAGGACATCCCTTGGGCGCGGGGTGGGACCGCGCCAGCTGGGCTATCTCCGAATCGATGTCCCACACGATCGGAGCCACCACGAGTGACGATGGCAAGATGGATTTCGGATCGTTGTTGTGATCCGGCGCCGGATAACATCGAGATAGCGCGTCTGCTTTTTTATTACGAGAGCCCGGTCGATACGTGATAATAAAATGAAAACGCGTGAAGAACAGCGCCCATCGGGCTTGGCGAGAGTTCAATCTTTTTGCTTGTTGGATGTACTCAAGATTCCGATGGTCGGTGAGTACAGTAAAAGGATGTTTAGCTCCCTCCAGCCAGTGTCGCCACTCCTCTAACGCCGCTTTTACTGCTAGCAGTTCTCTATTACCAATATCATAGTTGCGTTCGGCAGGACTTAGTTTTCGTGAAAAGAAAGCACAGGGGTGGAGTTTCGCTGGGTTGCCATGGCGTTGTGACAGCACCGCCCCCAACCCCACTTCCGACGCATCGACCTCAACTATGAATGGCTTCTCCGGGTCCGGCAGTTTAAGAATGGGCGCAGAAGTGAAAGCATGTTTGAGTCGCTGGAAAGCTGCGCGCGCTTCCAGCGAGAACTCGCGCAGGCGCTGTGGTTTGCCCCTTAATAAACTTGTGAGCGGTGCCGCCACGGTACTGAAGCCCCGAATAAATCGCCTATAGAAATTGGCAAACCCAAGGAAGCTCTGTAGCGCCTTAACTGACTTGGGTTCCGGCCATTGTTGTACCGCCTCCACCTTGGTCGCCTCCATCTCGACTCCCTGGGGTCCTATGCGATAACCGAGAAATGCCACTTCCTTTTGATGAAAGTCGCATTTCTCTGCCTTCGCATAGAGTCCATGCTCGCGTAGACGACGAAGGACTCCGGTTACATGCACGACGTGTTCCGCATATGACCGCGAGTAAACCAGAATATCATCTAAGTATACTATAACATAGCGGTTTAACATATGTCGAAACACGTCGTTCATGAACCCCTGAAACACCGCAGGTGCGTTTACCAGCCCATACGCCATCACGTTATACTGGTAATGTCCGGATGTGGTGCTAAACGCCGTTTTCCATTCATCGCCCTCGCGAACACGTACCAGATTGTAAGCGCTACGGAGATCGAGTTTAGTAAAGATAGAAGCGCCTCGGAGTTGGTCGATCGCGGCCGGCACCAGGGGCAGTGGGTGCTTATACTTTACTGTAA
The DNA here is from genome assembly GCF_024256425.1 of Clarias gariepinus. NCBI lineage: Eukaryota > Metazoa > Chordata > Actinopteri > Siluriformes > Clariidae > Clarias > Clarias gariepinus. The sequence goes on along the minus strand of NC_071105.1, from coordinate 16,020,510 downwards.
TAGCGTTTAGACCACGATAATCTATGCAAGGTCTAAGGCCCCCCCCTTTTTTTTCAATAAAAAAAAATCCCGCCGACGCTGGGGACGTGGACCTGCTGATGAGCCCCTGCTGGAGAGCCTCACTCACGTATTCCTCCATGGCCTGTGTTTCCACCACAGACAATGGATAAATGCGCGCGCAAGGCGGTGTTTTCCCCGGCAGGAGCTCAATCGCGCAGTCCCACGGACGATGGGGGGGAAGTCGTGCGGCAGCCTTAACACTAAACACATCTTGAAATGCTCGGTACTCAGATGGCACAGTGGTTGATAGTTGGGCGCGAGGACTTTCAATGGTAGTGGTTTGGACCATCAATGAGGATGGTTTACAAAATTTCGCGCATCTTGGGGCCCAAGATATGATGCGGGATTGTGCCCAATTAAAATTCGGGTTGTGATAGCTAACCCATGGGAGACCTAGCACGACCGACTGATCCGCCTGCGGGAGCACAAAGAATTTTAGCTCCTCGGTGTGACCTGGGAAAGTTAATCGAAGGGGCACGGACAGATGTTCAAGGGGCGATTGTTTTAGATGTTGACCATCTAGAGCTTTTACTGGGATCGGATAGGGAAGCTTCGACACGGGAGCTCGTAGCTTGGAAAGAAGAGTAGAGGAAACAAAATTCCGAACCCGAATCTATAAGGGGAAAGACAGACACAGTGTGATTATTGTAAGATAAAGTAGCCTGTAAACAAAAAGAGTGATGGGTACGAGGTGGGGTGTAGGTGGTTACGTTTAACAACGGACAGGTGTTGACTCGATGGGATCCCCCCCCACAGTACAAACATAACCCCGCCGTTAGGCGTCGTCGGCGCTCCTGGGCCGAAAGGTGGGACGTTCCAATCTCCATCGGCTCCGGTTGATTGCTTTCGCGCGGTTCGGTGGGGGGTTTGCTGAGGCTATAGCGGTGGCTTGGCTCGGCCCTTCCTGCTGCACTTCGAGGTGGGAGGTGCCGGCGCTGGCCGCGGAGGTGCTGATCCAACTTGATGGCCAGGTTGATACTGTCGTCCAGTGACAGCCCTGCATCCCGACAGGCTAGTTCGAGTTGTAGTTCTGGTTGGAGGCCGTCACGGAACCTGGCCAGCAGGCTTTTATCGCACCAGCCACTCTCCGCGGCTAAAATGCGGAATTTCACCGCGTACTCCGACACGGTCTGACTCCCCTGTTTTAGCCTCAGCAGCTGTTGTTCCCCCGATTTCCCGTGATCTGGGTGGTCGAACACCGCGCGAAAATCTCGGAGAAAGAGGTTGTAGTCGGTCGTCACTGTCTCGTTGTTGCTCCACACCGCCGCCGCCCAGTCCATCGCCGGACCTGTGAGCTGCTGCGTTATGAAGCTGACCTTTTTGGCATCCGTTAGTTCGGGATATTCCGCCAGGTACAACTCACAGGCCAGGAGAAACCTTTTACAGCCCTCCGGATTCCCCGCATAGCGTTCTGGTGGGGCGGCTCGTGGTGGTGAGTGTGCCGTGCGGGGCCTGGGCGGCGGGGATTGGGCCCATTTAAACGCCAGCCTTTCTAGGCTGGTGGCCATATCATTAACGGCTCGTGCCAAGCCGTCAATCTGTCCCTGCTGCCGGATTATGTAGTCGAGTGCGGGGGCGGTTTCATCCGGCAGCGGTATTCCTGCTGCGTCCGGGAGGGTCTGTTCATCTGTCATGTCTGCTAGTGAAGTAAGTGGACGCAAAAAGCAGGATTAGTTCGTAACAAGTTTTATTCTTCTTTTCTCTTCCTTGAGATTAATACTTGGTACACTATATGCAAAACAAGAAGTTCAACAAATGTAACTGGGAAAACTGGGGGTCTGCAGGTGGGTCGGGTAGACCTTAGAAACAAACAAGAAAAGAACATAAACAAAATTAAGCCGCAGTGGCGAGGCCGAAAACCCCGGCGTACTGAGAGTCACTCAGCTTTGAACTTGACCGTGACGGCGGCAGTTAGAAAACCTCGGCCGGGACCCTTTCCTGCAGACGCCTCTCAGTCCTGAAAAACACATACACACATTAAAACAGTTAAGCCCCGACAGACAGAGGTGCACGTCAGTGAACAGACAACTTGAGGAGGGTTCGGCTGGGCTATAAATAGAGACACGTAAGGATGGACAGGTGATCATAATTTGGTGCTCATCACAAACCAGGGCGACATATACACACAGACACACTAGGGGGAGACAAAGGAGCGGCTCAGTAATCCGGTGACCCAGATCTTAACCTCCCGGGCTGAGTTGGCAAGGATGTTACACAAGCATAGTCTTGGTTTACGAGCACATGTGGCATGTATCACGCATGATTGATTTGATTTTTTTGCTTATTGATGTGACGCCGAGCGTCAAGTGATCACAGAGTTCTCTCTCTTGTGCTGTGAGTATTTGTCTTTCCTGCTAGGTCTTAGTGCTCGTCTCTTACTGGTATAATCAACATCTGTGTGTGTGTGTGTGTTTCTTTCTTTTGTACTGCGAGTGTGTATGTGTGTGCACGTGCGTAATTTGACACCGCGCCGGTTCACACACACACACACATACTCTCTCTCGTCTTTAGTGTTAGTGTTTGAGTGTGTGTGTTATGTGTGTGCGCGCGCGTAATTTGGCACCATGTCGGTTCACTCTCTCTTTCTCTCTCTCTCGCCTTAAATGTGTGTGTGGGGTTGTGTGTGAGGGGGTGCTTCACTTACACACAACCAGCACGGTAGCAAATTATGCACACACATAACACACACACTCCGCAGCGCATGAGAGAGAAGAAACACACACACGGTGCCTGTGCGCATAAATGGAAACACTTATCTGTCTGGATTTATTTTTTACTTTTTTTAAGGTAAAGTGCAGATTAATTTGTTTTATTTTTACTTTATATTTTGTGTTAATTATTTTTATGTATTTATTTTTTGGGGCTGTGGTACGAATAATTTTAATTTCCATTATTTCTTATGGGGAAATTTGCTTTGTGAACGAGTGTTTGGGAATACGAACCCACTTCCGGAACGAATAATGCCCATAATCCAAGGTTCCACTGTATAGCAAAAAATTACCAAATAACACATATGCAATTATGTGGTAAACAAAAATGTGTGCTATATTATAGATACTTTAGAAAAGCGACCATTTAACTTAATGTCAACACTGCTGTCTATTGGCAGATAACAGCTGCTCAACAGTATGTGGGAACTCTTTTAAGACAATGCAACAACCAATGAAATCAATGCAACCTCAAAAAGCTGGTTGAAACAACGGCCAAGAGTGTGCAAAACTGTCACTAAAGCAGCAAAAGGTGGTTACTTTAAAGAATCTACAATATAAACCATTTTTGTGTAGCTATTTTGTACTTACTACACAATTCTATGTGTTATTTGATAGTGCTGATGGATTTTGAATTTTCCAGAATGTAGAAAATGGCATTTTGTTTTCTACATACAGTGTCATAACTGTAGAAAAAAGTACTGTATAATACATAACATATGCATACCAGGTAGTGTTACCATAAATAATTTTCCATTATAATTGTGTGCTATAGTTAAATGTGCAACGGTATAACATGAAATGCCTTTCAGTTAACAATAAGTCTACTTTGCTGGGTTTACTTTACTGCTCACTGATGGAGACTTGCCAACAAAACTGTTCATGGCAATTTGTGGAAATTAGAGTTTGGGAGACAAAAGCAAACTATATTATATAGTCACATAAATAAGTCACTGGCTCACCCCGCACTAAGTCAAGCAGTATTTCTTAGTTTCACTTATTGCTTAAACCATTATTTATTTTTGTTTAAAAAAAAAGTGCTTTTACTGGTAGCACCATGCCGGTGTGGTCAATTAAGTAGATGTATTTTCACAAAAAATTGGAGAAAGCTGTTTGTGTTTAAAAAGCCTTCATTCACTGCTGCACTGTCAACTAGGCTCAGCATGATCCTACAAAAGTATTGCTGACTGGGTCAGGATATGCAAAAAGAAATTAAACTTACACTAAAAAAACAAAGACAACGTTTTACAGTCGAGGGAACGAAAACTTTGAGACTTAAGACAAATAAATTTTTGTCAAACTTTGCATTGTTTGTCCTGCCTAGTTAAAGAAGATAATGGTCATATCACCAACAGTGGAAATCTCCGTCTTTTACAGAAAATGAATAACTTGCTTAAATTTTTTCATGTCATGTCAGTCTGTTTAAATGTGAGGTTTTAAGATACTTATGAGAAATCTTTAATAGAGTAGATTAGAAGTACTGTACTGTACATGTTTCACTTTTAGCAGGTTTTGGCAGGGTGCTAAATTCATTGTGAAACAGTGAACTAAAGGATCAATTTAGACTGAAACTGATCAGTCGTGTGAGAGTTTTTTTTTTTTTACTGCGAAACCGACAGCACTAGGCTTTTTCTAGCGTTAGTAGGCACAGTAAGATGTACTATAAACATGTTTCTGCCAAATTTTAACCACTGTGAAATTGTTAATTAAAAAAGGACAAAAAACACAATAAATGGATAAATAGTTCCACCATACCTCTTGCTTGCTTAAAAATTAATTTTGTCCTTTGTTCTTCCTCTAAACATGTTTTTTCCAGTAAAGATAATGAGATAAGAAGCCTACTGTTATGATCTAAAAATATATATAAGCTGCAACAGGAGACTTATCAGCCAGAAAATAATTGATTAAATTGAACACTAATTGTGTCAAACATAATTGCATAATGAATATTTGTCCAAGCAGGCCCAGTGGTATTTATGAATGAGTACGTAGTACAGCGGCCACAGGATAGGATAGGATATACGCGTGTATCGTACCACCCTGTTGTGAAATATTTTTCTATAGCAGCACGTACTGCTATCTTTTATTTGTTACATAAAGCATTTTAATCTATAATTAAAAATTAAGCATAACATTATTTGTTTCCCCATCTAAAAAGTCTTTGGCAAGAGAAATAAAAAAGAGGAGAGAAATCAAAGGAAACTGCGTGAAGAAAATAAGGGATGGGGCAGCACTGCACATAGTTTGACAGAAGGTCATTTTTGATTACTGATAACATTTAGTTCACTGAGCAGATCTTCGGGCTGCAGAGGACACACACTTACACAGACACACACTCTCTCTTGCTTATCTTTGCTTCCATAGCAACTGAACGAGAGAGAGAGAGAGAGAGAGAGAGAGAGAGAGAGAGAGAATTACAAAATTACAACATCTGTTGTAATTCCAATAAGTGAAAGCAATTTTGTCAAATTGCATGAGAAAATTAAGAACTTTGATACTGCCATACACATTTTTAAATTGTATTGGGATATTAAAGTACTGACAGAAAACAACAAAGCTTATCACCTCAGCTGCTTTGCATGAATTCACACTTTTAAACTCCATCAAATCAGATTAGAAAATTTAAAGTACTTCTAGTTGGCTTCAGCAGCCACATATCCACACTGTTTGATTATTATTTTTTCCTGGTTGGATTTCTGGAGTGTATGTTTACTCCTCATGTCATTTAAACAGTTACACTGGTTACTTAGCTAATGTGTATATTTAACACACAGGGTTAGATTTTCTATAAAACATTCTGTAAAATGCAGAGGTGAACTCACGTTACTGTAATTGAGTAGTTTTTTGTGTACGTCTACTTTTTAAAATCTGTAATTTTATGTTTACTTAAGTATGTTTTGTTTGAAGTATTGTACTTCGCTACATTTGAAATCATATTCACTGAGTAAAAAATAAATGGATGAAAACAAAAAATAATAAAAATAATGCAACAGGGAAGGAAAAAAATTGCACTGAGCATTGCACGGATTGAGTGATGGGCGTGGAGAACAAACCTGCTAAATTCACAAGGATGATAAAGACGAACAGATGCCAGTGATGCAGACCCAGCTAAAAGCGAAATGAAAATTTAATTCTTATAAAGCAAACCCCTGCCCATTGTAACTGCCACTACTATTTTGTAAACCACATCATGTATGTACAGTGTGCGCTGCAAAGGTGTGCGTGAGAAGGAGAGAATGGAGTAGGATCTTAGGTGTGTTGCTGACCCCCGAAATGCTCTATTCTTTTACCCTTTTCTTTACTTATACTTTATGTTTTGTAATATAATTTTGTGACACTGAAAGAGGCCAATAAAGGTTTTGTGCTAAACATTTTTTTTGCCTCTGAGCTCTTTTTTCCTTCGGTTATCCGGCGGAAAGCATCACACCATATTTAAGCGACCCCTTTGATTTAAAGCACAAGAAAGGCAACAGCTTTATTATGCATTGGTGTTCCTTTAATTAAAAACATCTAGTTTGAGATTTATATTTGCTTGTCTTTTTTGAATTACACTAGAATCCCACATCCTTTCCACGCTGTTAAAAAAAGTAACTTGGTAACTTTTACTCTTTTTTAATTAGCTGCTTTTTACTTCTACTTGAGTAGATTTTTATAGTCTAATGGTACTGTAACTTTACTTGTACTTCAGTAAAATTTCACTGAAGTATCAGTAAATGTACTTGAGTGCAAAAGTTTAATATTACTTTCCACCTCTGGTAAAACGAAAGTTTAGAAATACCTGATACACCAAACAAGAGCTTCTTTCTACTTGTACAATTTATGAGTGAAACCATTACAACAACAATATTTGGGATAGGTTGAAATAACTGTGGTTAAATATTAATAAATGTAAATATTAAAATAAATGTTTAAATATTGGCCAATTTGCATTCTGCTGTAAACAGAGTCTTTTAGTCCATAGATGTGTGATTATAGCACTTGACCCACTATATACACAGTGAGGTCAATAAGTATTTGATCACCCTGTGATTTTGCAAGTTTTCTGACTTAGAAATTATGGAGAGGTCTACAATTTTTAGCATAGGCGCATTTCCACTGTAAGAGACAGAATCTAAAAAGAAAAATTTGGAAATCACATTGTATGATTTTTTTTAAACACATTATTTGTGAATTACTGTGTCAAATACTGTAAGTATTTGATCACTTGCTTATCAGCCAGATTTCTGACCCTCAAAGACCTGTTATTTTGCTTTTAAATAGTCCAGCTACACTCTGCTCCTGATTCTAAAATACTAGCACCTGTTTGAGGTCGTTAGCTGTCATAAAGACACCTGTGCACCCCACAATCAGCCAAAGTCTAAGTAGATACATGGGGTATTAATGATGCTAGGAATGGTGAAGAATCAGCCCAGAACTACACAGGAGGAGCTGGTCAATGCCGTGAAGAGAGCCGGGACCTTTTGTTTCCAAGGCTACTATTAGTATAACACTAAGAGGTCATGGTTTAAAATCTTGCATCGCACAGAAGGTTTCCCTGCTTAAGTCAGCCCATGTCCAGGCCCGTCTGAAGTTTGCCAGGGACCATCTGGATGATCCAGAGGAGTCATTGGAGAAAGTCCTGTGGTCAGATAAGACCAAAGTAGAACTTTTTGGTCTTAACTCCATTCGCCGTGTTTGGAGGAAGAAGAATGATGAGTATCATTCCAATAATACCATACCTACAGTGAAGCATGGGGCTGGAAGCATCATGCTCTGGGGGTGTTTTTCTGCACAGGGGACAGAATGACTGCACTGCATTAAGGAGAGGATGAACGGGGGGCATGTATTGTATGTACCTTGCCATGTACCTATGCTGAAAATTGTAGTCCCCTCCATGATTTCTGAGTAAAAGAACCTACAAAATCACAGGGTGATCAAATACTTGTTGACCTCACTGTATGTCCAGCTTTACTATACTCAACACAATGGGTCTCTGATTTAGACAGGACATGTTAGCCAAATCTGTTTAAGTCACATTAGGTTATAGTCACAGCCTTTGACATCATGTAAGTTATAAAATGTAGACCAAAGACAACTTGATCACAAATTTCAAACTAATACTGCAGAATTGTAGAGCCCAAATTTTCTTTTTTAATAACATACACACTCACTAGGTTTGGGATCACTTTTCAAGTCCATGATCATACCTGATTTAATGTCAATGTTGAGATGTACAGTATATATAAACAGTATATACAGTATACACTCACTTGATGCATTGCCTGTGCCCTTTTGTCCATAAGAGGGGCAACCAAAACAATGTGAATTTTTCTCCCACTAGCTCAGCCTTATGTTCTGTAGCAATCTGGATGTGTTAAGCACTCTAGAAATCAGTGGCATAAAAATCACATCACCCACTCATTCCCACAGCAAAGATGCCAAGGATGTAGGCATAGTGGTCCTTTCACATTCAATCAACATAATTTAACCTTATCACTGCATGTGTTTTTAGGATGACTAACATTCAAATATAGAAATCTATTTGTCAAGAATAGAGACAGCATGTGCTGAAGTGTACACTCTTAGCCTTTTAAAGGGTGTTTGAGAGTATCATTTGAACTCTTTCTGATCGGGAAACATAAAGTACTAGAACCATTATGGATTATAGGTCAAGGCTGCTGACATGCCACTGTCATGAACATAGACTGTCACCATAAAAATCAGGCATTCAAACTTTTATTAATTTTTTTTTCTATTTAATTGTATTTTATTTCATTCTATACTTTTGAACCATTAAAATAAAGTTTTATCCCTTCTAGTGGGCATTTGACACAACATTAATGACCATCATCACCCGTTTCCAAAATTCGCTAAAGATGTGTTCCTGAAAGCAAGCCTAATAAATGCCTTTTTTTTAATTTTATTTTTTTACTTGGGGTTCAGTGCAGCTGCAATGGTATATAAACAGCAATCTATTGCAGAGCTAACATTTACATAGCTATTAGGGCAAAACCAAACAAATAGCTTAGAATTTCTATGACCAGGATTACTAAACTTTTTAAATATGTTGGCCATAATAAAAACATTGTGTATGGTGTACATAAAACCTTATCAATGGAACAATGATAAATGGATTTACTTAAATAATAAAAATAAAGATGAGGTGAAGTGGTAAAGAGTTAATGAGCTAGTGAATAGGCCTGAAAAGTTGTATAAAATCAAATTTATTCACTTAATTTAAACTCTTTTGTAGCCTAAACGTATGGCCAGTAATTTATTATTAATATTTTGTTTAAATTCTTTTTTTTTTTTTTTTTTTTTTACAATTAAAGCTGTTTGGGTTTCCAATCTAGAATTTGGATTAATTTAGTGATAAACAGATTTAGCAAATTGAAAAATGATGAGATAAAAAAAAGCTAAAGACATAAAAAAAAAAAATTGCTTATAGTCACACCAGTTGCTTAATGGGAACTTAATTTCAGACTGAGGCTTATTTTTTATTAAATTCACTTTGTAGCCAACAGCAAGAAGTCTGATGTTGCTAAAATGAGTGGGAGAACACAATATCTTATACAAGCAGAGGAGCTGGCACATTGTTTAGTGTGTGCCTTTTTTACTAATGCTATTATTAGAAACCAACCCCAAGGATATAGTTATCTACATAAAAGTTAGGTATATAAACATCATTATTAACGTTTAGACTTTGGCATTTGAACTAAAGGAGTTTTGACCTCCAGGAAACAGTTTGGCTCACCTTCATCTTGCACTTATCTATAATCTAACAACTATCCTTTCACAGTGACTAATAAATTACTTGCCACATCAGACCCTCCCACTTCTGTATATTACTGTATTTTTGCCTTGATTTTGCACAATGGCTTTGAGTAGCTCACATCCACAATTATGCCCTGCAATAACAGAATGATGGAGAGGACCCATGTTGGCTGCTTTAGAATGAAAAATGTTCCTGCAGACTGTTCGAACCTCATGCTTAATCTCTTCTTATGTGCCTATAAAAGAATGACTTTAACTATCAATAATGGTAAGAAAAACAAGCAAAATGTATTTTAAAAAAAGAAGCCATGAAGCAAGTTAAAAATAGGGAGCATGTCATGACAGAGAAATTATGACAAATTTGTAAAATTACTTACAGCTATAAACTATAAATTTAGCACAATTAAGCGCTGAGTTTATTAAACCATAAGAAAACCACTTGATAGTATGGCTAATCAGGCAAGGTCTTTAGTTTCCTAGGGAGCATAAAGATTGGATTTCGGAGCAATGAAAAAAGGTCATGTGGTCTGATGAGCATAAATACAGTATGCCTAATCCAGCATGTCAGGGTAAAAAGGGAAGCAAATAAAGCGATGCACCCATCATGCATAGTGCCTGCTGTACACTGTCTATGGGGACAGTGTTATGATCTGGGTTTGCTTTAGTTGGTCTCAACTATGTTATGTGGCAATAAAATTAAGTGAGCTGACAACCTGATTGTACTGAATGACGAGGTTATCACATCAGTGGATTTCTTTTTTTTTCCTTGATGCAACTGGCACACAGTATTATTGGACTTGAAATCCAATTGGAATTGAAATCCGATTGGAAAGAAATGTTAAGAAGCTTTTATTTATTTATTTATTTATTTAATTATTGCTGTTAATAATAACAATAATAATCATTGTTATTATTATTATTATTATTATTATTGTTTTTGTTGTTGTTGTTATAATCCCTTACTAACTACTTTAGAACAGTTGCTTGTTTTTATTGTTATCTAACTTCTGTCTTGCCTGTAGTAGTATTCTGATTTTGTGTGGGTTTGACCCTTGTGTTTGTTATATTGGATTTTGCCTTCAGCGAATATATGTCTGGCCTTGCTTCATCAATTGCTACAAAGCTTGTTGTCTGTGGAGGAAGAAAAATGTCCCTTGTTTTGCATAATGACTCTGCTTGTTTGCTCTAAATTCTTCAAGACCTTCAGAAACTTTTCTACCTGCATTGTATACCATTCTCCTTCACAGCATGTAAATTTAAATAATCTGGATGTCTGGTGATCTCAAACACATCTGTGATACATGTATTACATTCCAAGCATTTGACCAATATATGTGATATATAATGGATTTTGTAGGACTGTTCGCTCAGGAATATTTTGTCAAAAGAGCTATAATTCCATCATAGTTGGTGATTTCAATAGAATGCGTTATATGCGTTAATACATTAGGAATTCTGGCAATTAAAAAGAATCAGTGTGTGTTAGCATGGCAGACAAGCAAGAAACAAATTAGCATCTTAATGCAAGCAGAAGTACACACAACACATTTTCTTTCTCCTTCACCCACATAGGCAAGGATACTCTTTGTGGGTCCATCAAGCATTTATTGTTGTTTTCAATAGTCAATTTCCTTTCTCCCAGAGATGGTTTAAATGCAAATTAGTCGGATTGTTTAAAACTTGTTAGGAGCCTTCTGTCCATCTTTTGCTTTGAAAACTTTTGGAGATTTTGTCTAACAGAGAGAAAAGCCTATGATTGGAGATCTGTTCACCATTTAAACAAACATGCTTACTGACTGTGGACCTGCAACAAGCAGTTTCCAGCGGCAATTGGAAAGAAACATTGACTGCTAATGAATCTGACCTTCAGCATATGCCTATGGAACACACATGTGTTTAGGACTGAAACAGTGCTACACGTTTTGGAATATGAGACAAGTTTTACTATTCTCAATCAGTTTGCTGCCTTGCAAATTCCATTAAACATGGCATCATATCTAAATCGCCTAGATTTGGAGGTGTGGGATAAATCGAAATGTCAGCAAGGAGTTCTCAACTACTGTATGGAGAGTGGAAAATAGAACAGGCAGATCTATCTATCTATCTATCTATCTATCTATCTATCTATCTATCTATCTATCTATCTATCTATCTATCTATCTATCGCTCTCTCTCTCAAATATATACTGTATATATGCATATGTATACATCCATCCATCTATCCATTTATCCATCACTTTGTTTTTCAGATATTTTTTAATAAAGTTCAAGTCTAAAAAAAGTTAAGTGCAGGACTGAAAGTGACTGTGTGTGTCCACTGTGAAGCATTTATCCTGCTGGAAACAATTCTTTAATATTAGTTTAATGTGTAATACTGTGAACATGTGATATTGCAAATCACTGCACCTCCCTTTAACAAAGATCCAGTGAAGCGTGGAAATGGCAGTGGTGGTAAAATGTACAGTACCACTACAGTCTCTCAAACAACCAAGTAATTGGTTGTCCTGTATAGACCTTCACCTATTCCAAGAGACTTTGGGCAGGAGTACACCCTAGACAGGAGTACACCCTAGATATTGGTAGATATTTTTACCTAAATGTTCTAATGATTAAATAAAAAATATTTTAGTTCATTATTTTCCGAACCTACAGTTTGTTTATGATGTTAATGAAAACACTTTTATTTGCAAAGTAGCCATTATATTTAAATCAGGCCAGTTTCTGAAGTAGGCTTATTACAAACTCAGCCACACACACACACACACACACACACTCTCATCCCACTCACACATCTGTACAGCACTAGATGTACACTAGTAGTACATGACACAAACAATGCTCTCTCTCTCTCTTTCTTTCTCTCTCACACACACGCAGAGCGAGAGAGAGAGTAGCTGAGTGTTTCTCAGCACTGCTGGATGAAGTCACTGAATTGACTGCAGGTTTTGCTCTTATCGCTAGAGTGTCGGCCAAACCACTCAGGGTCTTCTATTTTTACTGCATAAATGGATTTATGTAAATGCATAATTATGTGGGAAGACTAGAGATGTTTAATCCTTTCTACTGTTCTAAAAAAGTAGCTGGACAAAGAAGAACAATAAACAATTTAGAATCATCAGTCAAAATGGACTGAATAAAAAAAGATCTTAAATCTTTAACTGCAAGTTTCTCTATTATTAGTTAACAATATCTTCTTCAGTATGTCGACGATAAGCTACAGTAGGTATAAATGCTAAAGCTCATAGTTTAACTTCATTTATGAATTCTGCCATCATAATTAACCATCAATACAGTATTATATCAGTTTAAGCATCTGTTCGCAGTGGTCAACATCTGTCAGCGGTCAAGCATAAAGACAAAAAAAGTAAGTAGTTACTGTACCTGTTGGTAATAAGGTGATTTATGTCATAAACACTTTAGCATTAAGTCAAGAAGAGCACTTTAATAGCTGTTTCTGAAGAATGTTTTTCACTTTTTTTTCCCAAACCACTTAACCATGTATTCGAGTGCATACTCTAACCTGACACATTTTTACAATTGCATTTTGAAAAAATATACTAGTTTTTAAGTACCTAGCCAAGCATGCTGATTAAAGTCAATTTATTTTAACATTACATACTTAAACCGTTATAGATGAATGAAGAAGTATTATGCATCAACTTTGATGAATTAGAGGCCATGTTGAAAATGACATCTAAAAGTGTTCAAAAGCGACCTGGCCATCGTAGTAGGGGCAGGTACCAAATTTATGTGGACTAAGGGGACAAAACAAGATATCTACAATATGGCCTCAAAAAGACACTTTAAACTGAGTTCATCATATTGGAGAAGGAAGGCATCATTGACCCTGTGAGTTTTTCAGGGTGGGTTTTGCCCCAGTGCAGCTCCCTTTGGAGGAAGAATCCAATAAATTCACTATGATCCATATACAAATACAGTGGTATCACTATGCTGGCCTTATGGTATGCCTTCAGCTTCTTCTACAGACAAGATGGTACACAAAGTTGACAAGAGATCTTGAGAGTTGATTGCATCCTGTTGACCAGACATTTAACTTCAGTCGCATCCAGAATCTTGGGGAAGTAATTGGGAATCTCCTAATGACTAAAGAGAGAAAATGAGTTTTATGTTTTATTAAGTGTACCATGGGAAGGGAATTAATTCCTTGACCAACCAGGTTTTATTGTAGCAGTCGACCAGACATAGCTGAAGCCCTATTTGGGCATGCTCATCTATTATCACAGGTTTTTAACATTAACACAAGGCTGGAAATCCTACATCATCTTTTTATAAAGGGAACACCATGAAAATGTGGTGAAAGTTATAGTCAAGCTTTTAAGGCAGCTAAAACAAGCCTAGCCCAATATGGTAACACAAAGCCTCTGTATTTCTACTAGTTTTCTGAAGGTACAGACAAACTTGTACACACAAACTTGATTTTGTGTTTGGACTATGATTGGATGGATATTGCTAATATTGTTAATCAAATTTTGGTGAAATGAGTGGTAAGGGCAGGTTTTCAGGTAGTCTTTATTTTGTGCTAATAGATAAGCAGTTATGACAGTAATCCAATGTGAAACTAGTCCCAATTTGACTTGCCTCTAGACTACAGTATGTCTGTCTGTATGGTTCAAGTAAAACATGGACAGTACATAGGAGTAACATGAGCTGTTAGTCATGTCTTAGTAAATGTTTAGAGAAAATAAAACAGTTTTTTTGGACAACTATACTGTACTGTAGATACATTTGCTAATTTCTCAGTCACACAAGATCTGTATTAATGTTTTTTTCTGTCACCAGTGCACAAAGCGAGGTCCATAAACACACGGATAAGCAAGCTTGATGTGGAAGAAGGTCTTGGGTTACTTTGCTGTACCCTGTTCCCTGAAAAAGCAGGAACGAGATGCTGTGTAAAAACACTATGGAAACATCTTTTTGTGTTACCGGTTGTGAAACATGTGTGTATCAAACACACCAAATCCTGGCATATATAACCTCGGTCAGGTGATGTCATCTGATAAAGCGCACCTGCAGGTTATAAATAGGAGTGAACCAGAAACATTCCTCAGATCAATTTTGTCTGGAAGGACGACCAGTCACGCAAGCAGTGCGGCATTGGAGCAGCATCTCGTTCCCACTTTTTCAGGAAACAGGGTTACAGCAAAGTAACCCGAGACGTTCCCTTTCAAAAACTACACTCGATGCTGTGTGAAAACGCTATGGGAACAAGAATACCAACTCCGCTGCACTGCAAGTGTCTGGACCCCCAAGGTTGTGTAGCATGTGCGCACAAAGGCCAAGGAGGTCTAAGAGCTAGCTCTGGGGGGCTGACTCGAAGGCCCGTGAGCCCAGAGTACCATGAATATCTAGACTATAGATTCTCACAAATGTGTGCAGAGAGGACGAACCTGCTGCATCACGCGCTTGCTGCAGGGGAACAGCACTTGCCAGTGCAATAGATGAGGCAATCCCCCTGGTCGAATAAGCCCTGATTCCTAGAGGCGAAGTGTGACCACGCGCCTCGTAGGCTAGGGCAATAGCATCTTTCCACTGTAGTGTTGTCCACTCGCACTAGGACATGGTAGCCTCTCAACTGCTGGAGGAAATGTTCCAGGGCCCGAAATAAAGCCATCATTTCGAGGCAATTAATGTGCCACGCGAGAAAATGGATTCTCCAGTTCCCTTGGACTGGGAACTCTAAGACCACTCCCCAGCCCATGAGGGAGGGGTCTGTCGTTAGCGTCTCACGACAACAAAAACGCACCTAGAGTGGGACCCAAGGTCAGAAACCGGGGTCTAAACCACATAGAAATGGTACGAAGCCACCTGAAGCAGACCCCTTATTTGCCTCCGGGGATTGGCCCTGAGTAAAATCCCTTTGCTTTTAGCCACAACTGAAACGATCTCATGTGCAGAAGGCCCAAATATATCACCATGGACGCAGTTGCCATGAGACCTAAAAAATTCTGAGAGTGATGAACAGTCACTTTCTGACCTAGCTTGGTTTTCTTCAGGGTGTTGGAAATGGATTCGACACGCGCAGGAGACGCCTGTGCCCGCATGCGATTGATTCGTATGTGACACCCAAATATGTTGTGTTCTGAGCAGGAAAGAGAACGCTTTTATGGCGTTGAGTCTCAATCCTAAGGAACAGAGATGAGCTAGAACGACATTCCGATGTCGAAGTGCTAGCTTCTGAGACTAAGCCAGAATCAGCCAGAATGTGTGGGGTGAGCTAGACCTAATGGAAGGACCTGATACTGGTAAGCTTTGCCCCCGAAATCGAACCTCAGGAACTTCCTGTGTTGTGGCAATATTTCTATGTGAAAATATGCATCCTTCAGATCGATTGTCACAAATCAATCCCTTGGTTGGATTTGAGAAACAATCACATTGACAGTGCACGCTGCCAGTTTCCCTGAAAGGGGCACAAGTTTTGACAGCTCAGTTAGATGAGGGGGTGTTAGATGTTCAGCATCCTGTGACATGGCAGGAACCTAAGAACCAACATTTCTTTGGAGACTGGTGTCGCCCGAAAGACCAGTGGTGGTGGAGCATGAACACCGACCTTCTGGGGGTGCCAGGGAGAACACTACATTATAGAAAGGAATTCTACGCGCCCCTCCCCGGGGAAAGCTACCCCCACAGCATTGGGCGAATGAGCTTCAGGACCTTCAAGACAGTATGCAGGTCTGACTTACTTAAGGCGGATTGTGAAGCACGGCGCGCCGCACCTCACTCTTTAGGAGGGGGGGCCTGGCTCACTCTTTCTGTGCTTTACGCCTCGCGAGAGTCAGACAGTTCCGACTCTTGAGCATGGTGGGGAAGGAATTTCCCGAAGGCTTGTTCATATAATTTCGCCTCCCGAAACCTAGTGGTGAGTTAACTGCATTGCCAAACAGGCCAGAAGATGAGATAGGGGCATCAAGGAGGATCGCACGATCCTTATCCTTCATGCCCGTACGATTTAGCCACAGGTGCCTCTCCATGGAAACCATCACAACCATAGAACGGCCGATAGTACGGGCCGTCTGCTTTGTTGCACAAAGAGACAGGTCTGTGGCTCGGCATAGTTCCATGAACGCCCTATCATCAAGAGCCCTGCCAGTGCTCAAGTCTTTCAGCAGGTCAGCTTGGTAAGCCTGCAAAACCGCCATGGTGTGCAGTAAGCACCAAGCACCAGCCTGATCAGCTGCCTGAAAGCTTTTCCCCACCAGGGAAGATGTCAGTCTACGTGGCTTGGTGGGAAGTGTGTGCTTTTTTTATGGAGGATGATGTCCCAGGAGAGAGATAGCCACAAGCGTCTCTTCTATCTGGGACATCATTTTATAACCGCGCCTTCACATCAACGATATTCAAATAAATTGAAGTTGATGGAACGAAAAACACGGGATGAATGAGGCTTTTACACAAAAGAGTTAACTCTTCATGAAGGCCTTGTTCACACGGGCGTTAAAATTGAGCGTTTTTCTTGCGTTTGTAGCGTCCGGTGAGCACGGATCAAGCGTCGAGTGTTTTCTATACATAGAAGTCAATGAGTGTGCTTACACGGGCTCTGGTGACGTGCATTTGTTTAGGTGCGCGTTTATACAGCATAAAAAAAATGTTGCATGCAGCTTTTTCTTGGCGTTCAAAACCCAAAGAACGCTAGGTAACCGCTTCTAGTGCGTTTTCTTCACGTTCATTTTACGCTTCGGAGAACCGAATATATCCCATGATCCTACATGCTATACATAGGAAAATGCGGAAAAGGGCAAAATAAAAAAATTAATTGTTGAAAAACTTACGCAGAATTTTTAGCATTTCTTCATATACACACAAACTACAATTTGGGCTGCAGGCTGACGTTAGACAGAGACAAACGAACGCCAGTGTAGAAGTCAATTAAGTGCCTCTACAAAATGCAAGATAAACATCTAGGACGTTTAGAGCACGTTCGTTTATCCAAAAATTTAACACCCATGTGAACAAGGCTGAAGGTTGGCAAAAAAAAAGGAAGAGAGAGAGAGAGCGCCGCATCCAAATACGATATGATCGATCGATCGAATGCATTAGTAACTCCTTGATACCCGCGGAAGCGATAGCATGTCTTTCCTATCCACTCACAAGAAGCGCCGATGCTTGCTTGAGAAGTGGATGGAAAACTTTCTGATCCGGCGAGAGCGCGAGAGAAAGGGGGAAACCCGTCTCATGCATGTCTGCCAGATTGCACTGTTTAACCCCAGGAATGCGCTGCAACTCGCAGTTTCTCTTTAAGAATGCGAGCAGCGCGAAGCACTCGAACCAAAGGTGTGGAGATCACGCTCCAAAAGAGATCTATCACGCGGAGGTACGGATCTCCTAACAAACTCCACTATATCAGTGAGTTAATACTTTAAAATTCGCTTGCACACATCACACGCAATCACAATATGGTCCTTAAGACAAAAAGACCTGAGGAATGTTTTCGGTTAACTCCTATTTATAACCTACAGGTGCGCTTCATCAGATGACGTCACCTGACCGAGGTTATATATGCCAAGGTTTGGCGTGTTTGATACACACGCTTCACAACCGGCGTTTTCAAGCAGCATCAAAAATTCCCCTAGACACACTTCTAAGCTAATGAGGTAGTCACATGAAATGGCTTTCCAAAAAGTTCCCAGATGTGTTAAATACTGGGTGGCTGCTTTTCCCTCACTCTCCGATCCAACTAATCCCAAACTATCGCAAATGGATTCAACTATCGCAAATGGATTCAGATTGGTTGATTGTGGCGGCCAGGTCATCTGATGTAGAACTATATTACTCTCCTTCTTGGGCACACAGAGTTATGTTTGAGGTTTTGAATTCTTTTTGTGAATGACCTTCTTTCTTTAAGTTATGATGGACTGTCTTTTCTCTTTACTTAACTGAGTGGTTCTTGCCACATTAAGAAGACAATAAATGTCTTAAATTAACTCCTAACAAGGCACACCTGTGAATTAAAAACCCTTCAAGGTGACCACCTCATAAATTTATTGAGCCAAGCTGTCATCAAAGTAAATGTTGAAAATATAAAATACTTTGAAAAATATAAATTCTTCTGGGTTGTTTAACAGTTTTAACTACCTAACTTTATACAGTATGTGCTCTTTCATAGTTTGGATGTCTTCAAATAATCAGTAATAATGTATACATAAACTTTTGTGTCTAAACTTTTGACTGGTATACTGGTATGCTGTATGTATACTACCACTACATAATGGGCTTAGAAGGCACAGAGTTTAAGATTGTTGTTAAAATTCTGCAGATCTCAATCCAATCAAGGATTTTGGAATGTGAACCCCGCAACCCCAAAGCTCCAAAAAATCAGCTGCTAATGTCCCAGTGCCAGACCCCACAGCACACTCCCAAATGTCTTAACAGAGCTGCCCCGGTGTCACAAGGGGCTCCTACACAATAATGGCCTTAATGTTTTCTGTTGTAATGTTATGGCTGATCGGTGTACAGTATATTATTATTTGGTAATCTTTTTTTTTTCTGACAATCTTTACCTGGAACATGTTGTAATTAAAGTAATCCTGTAACAATATTTACATTACATTGTAAATAAACAGGAGAAAGTGACTAACTTTTTGATTAAATGCTTTGCAGTTTCTTAAATTATATATTGAGAATTGTTTGCATTAACAAAATATGAGAGATAAAAGTACAACAGAACCATATAACACAAACTAATAAAACAGTACCATGCAGAAATGGATGGAAAATATCAGACACCAGATGGTACACATTATGGACTAAATTGTAATCATTAGAGGTGTGAATGTCCTTAATGAATACAGTGTAATGTTCATCTCTGTATTTTAGAAATGCAATATTATTTTAAGCTGTTTAAAAGTAATGCAGTCAGTTTAGCGATATGTTAACAGTTCTTATTACACCCTTACTGTGTCTGACAGGCAGTGAACTACAATAAAGCGTATTTTAAAATATTCTTAATAAAGAATGCTAGTTTCATGTGCAAATTCTGTTCACTCAGTGGCTATGTTGTAGGTGATTTATAAAACAAACCACATAAATAATGCTGCATGTAAAATAGTGGGAATGAGCAAGGTGCCTAATGTACTTTATAGGTGTGACATTTTTTCATTTAATAGAAATCTCATAGAAGTCAATTTAAAGTCAAAATAAATCAATCCACGGTGCATCTATTTCACAGAAAGTATACCATAGTGTTATTACAGTATGATCATCCTCATCAATTACCTAGCTTGGTATAATAAATAAATAAATAACTTTCATCTGTCCATAAATGTTTGAATAAAGCTCTGGGTATTAGTACTATTTCGATTTCTATTTTGCATAAATGTAAAACAAATTTGTATTATAGCTTATGCTTATAGACATTGATAAATCATGGACGTTTGATACTCTTGTTTGCATCAGGCGATAACTCAGTTTGGAAAAGATTTTAAAAAAAATTTGCATTTGATTAAAGCATAACATTAAACATTTTATGTGTAACAGAATATATAAGCAGTATAATGCAACAAAACTACATACTGTACTATTTAACAAAGTATCTTGTTACAGGACTAGTTTGTTACAAAATAGGTACACAGAGGGTTCAGGGGCAATTTGGAACTACTTAGAAGCAGTTAATAAGAAGACAAAGTGTTTTTTATGATGACATAATACTACTACAAATGCAATAAAGCTCCAATCTCTGTTGAGTGCTACTCATGAGTAAACGTAGGCCAGACAGTTCAGTTCCACAAACACTAAAAGATTATGTGGCAGTATCCAGTACCAGAAAGAAGAGAGAGCAAATGCCTGCCAAAACCGACATTTAAAACCAGTCAACGGAAGCACTTTCAGCGAGGAAACACATCTGCTAACATTATGTCATCATAAACAACACTTTGTCTCCTTATTAACTGCTTCTAAGTAGTTCCAAATTGCCTCTGAACCCTCTGTGTCATGATTTGATCATTCATTACTGTTACATGAGTTAACCTGAGTGCGAGCTTCTGCCAACATGCTGCAGCTGACTGATATCCAGCACTGTGGGGTTTTGGCAGGCAGATGTTTGTTGCAAAATCTCCCAAGCAAAATCTCCCAAGTAAAATGTGTAGCAGAACAAGTTGTGATGGTTCATGATATTCTGTCTTATCCTAACAACATAGACAGCAGCTCTGACAAGCTGCGTGGGATTCTCTGTAAATGATACGTGACTGCATATGCACATTCAATCTTTACTTTCCAAACATAGCACCTGTGAAAAACTGCATTTTAATTGATTGATTGATTGATTAATTGAAATGTTCAGGTTAAAAATTAAGCTGTTATAAATGAAAATAAAACAAATAATTTTGAATGTTTTTGTATTAAACAAACATTAAAACAAAAGTATTTGCAATCAGACTATTCAATTTACTCACTTTTTAACACATTTTGTAAATCATGGGGGACATCCAAGCCTTAATTTGACAATGTCCAAATTCCTGTTTACTTTTTAAGTCTTGTGGAGTTAAGACAGTTTTATTATTATTATTATTATTATTATTATTATTATTTGCCTGCTTCCCATTTATTGAACACCCATTTATGCCCTCCACGTTGTGTTGTCTGCTATATTGGATTTTTTTCCCACCTGTCCAATTCATGTCAATTGTTAAAAACATAAAAACAGTAGGCTTCAGCAAAATTCACCAAGCTTTCTTAGCTCAAGGCTGTGTAGTTATCAATGCAACATTAGGAAGCCCTTCTAGCTACGAATGATGAATCCCAACAACAGTGGGACAGTGTCTGCTATATCTAAGTGTCCTTTCAAAGCACAATGTGACAAATATTACAGAGTGCCTCAAAGTTTCCTGCTATTGTCATTATTTTACTTGTGGTTAAACACTTATGTAATCATTGTGCTCTGTATTGTTGCATTTAAACAATTTCAAATGACTATTATTTTATGTCCAGTATCTAAACATCCCTTTTCCTCATCAGTAGAGAAGCCAGAAACTCAGTACCGTAGATGTAAATTTTTTTTATAATTTTCCAATTCTAGTGTATGCATTAAATTATAATATTGGATTTTAAACCAGTGGATCAACACCCATTACACTGCTGAGCTACTGTATCAGTGCACATGCTCCATGCATGGAGAAACTCTTAATTCTCATTTTACTAATATCCGGTACTCCGGTTACCCTCTACTGTGTCACCCCCAAGGATCTCATGCACTGAGCACCAAATCCCAACTTATTCCGTTCACTGTGATGAGAATGGCTTATCCCTTTTACATGTGTGGAGAGAGAGCTCAGAAACTACCTAAGAAATTATAAGTGAATGATATGTTGAGTTCTAAGAAATATTTAGCAAATCCAGATCGTGCATTCTTTCTCTATACAGACTCTATGACTCTGCCATTGATCTGCTCTCATGCACATCTTATCAAAGTTACATATCTACCCTCTAAATGCCAAAGACAACAAGGATACAAAATATAAAAAAAAGAATATAAAAGAATACGTCTGAGGATTTGCCAGAAGGACACATCAAATGCTCAATCTCTTCTCCATCCGCAGGGTTCCTCTTCATATTGAAGAGGGGAGAGCACATTGTCCCCACATGGATTGCCATTGCCTCAACCAAAATAGGTTAAGAATTGAAATATAAATACCTACTGCCTCCAGTGCCCTCAGCTATAAAGCACTTTTTCGAAACAGCCATCATCTTTACAAACTATATATTTTAAATGCTTACAACCTAGATTTTACACAGAATGGAAAATAAATAAACACATAAATGGAAAGTAGCCAGCAAACCTTAGATCATTATAAATATTTGGTAATGCCATAGGGATTAGTGAGTGTTTCCTCTGTCTTCTAAAGCACCATTGCTAATGTGAAAAAATGAATGACTAGATAGATGACTCGAGGGGTGTTCAAGTCAACCAGGACTTTCAATTGCACAGAATAATTAATGCAATTTATGCATTAGTTAGTTGAAGGAATCAGCAGCCCAATCCCTCCTGCTTGCTAATTGCTTGCTATTACTTTTCGAAGGAATCCTACTGACGGTTTTCCTGAAATTCCTGTGGCCATATCTTCGTGAATTTTGCATGCACCCCCACCCCCAAATGTATATTAGACTAGGTCTCATGCGTCCAATGTAAAATCAGAGCAATAATCACTCCCTAGACTTTAAAGGGGTTTTCACACATTGAAAAAAATGCTTTTGGTCGACTTTGGACAAATTGCGATCTTGTGCTCAATTGTTGAAATACAACTTGACATCCCACAACTTTAAAGCCTCCTCTCTCCAATAATCCAAATAAAAGTTTTAGGACTACCGTTCCTCTGATATAAGTAAAAGAAGCACTGGAGTAACATTGGCTTTAAGGTTCAGGCTGGATACAGTCTCTGCCGGTGAGATTCATGTGCAGGGGCGGGGCAGCTAGAGTGACTCACACGCACTCCCTGGAATAACAGGCAGTATAGATACACATGTCTTTGTGTACAAAAGAGCCAGCTTTGCACAGGAAAAGCATGCCATTGCACTCCTACTTCAAAATTTATCCAGTATTTGTATCTAGTTTCTTTATAAACTATGCTGTTACATTGCACTTATTCCAGCATTTCACTAGTGCTTGGATCCAGTCATGGTAGAAAGTTTTCTCAGTATGTTGGCACCATGATCGGACTCCTTGCTTTATATCTAAAATGCTGGCCTTCCACAAACTCCTTACAATGGCCCAAACATGTGGAAATGGCTTGGTGAGAGGTCAGGACCGTTGTGTCAATATCTCCCAGTTGCTGCAGTATGCGAATATTGTTTGTTCACATATTACAGCATAAACATGACTAATCCATTCAAATAATGTTGTTAAAGGAGAAAAGTGCAAGTTTTACAACTTTCAAGTGAGCTTTGTTAGACATATCATCAATGCCAATTATTGAAATTTAAAGCATCAGGTTTTTATGAATACATAGAATTATGAAAACTATGTTCCCTAGATCCACAATGGAATGAACTCCACCTGACCTTTTTAAATAAAAAATATACAGTAACTAATAGTTATTAGCAATATAATTCTCACTCACTCACTCATCTTCTATATTTATTCTCTCGCTTTATTCTGTATTCATGGTCACGGGGACCTGGAGTCTATCCCAGGAGGCTTACAGTAGGGCAAGAGGCGGGATACAGCCTGGACAGGGAGCCAATCCCTTGCAGGGCATATTTGAGAACGACAATTGACCTATTCTACATGTCTTTTGACTGTGGGAGGAAACCGGAGTACCCAGAGGAAACCACCAGGCATGGGGAGAACATGCAAACTCCATGCACACAGAGACGGGAATCGAGCCTGGCTGGGAATCGAACACGGACCCTGGAGGTGCAAGGTGACATTGCTAACTACTACACCACCGTGCCACCCAATATAATTCTGGAAATCATTTCTGAAACTTCAAACCAATCTGACTTCTCTTGTCAACAAGGCTTAAATAACACTAAAGACTGTTGCATGTGAAAATAACAGTTTCTAAAAAAAAAAAAGAAATAAAACAGCCTAGGCACCAACAACCATGCCAGGGGCAAAGTCACAAAGAACACACACACACACACTCTCTAATTTGTGATGTTAACATTAATGATGGCAAAAACATGTATTTACATGATTTAATGTATTGGATGATTGGATAACTCCATAAACGAGCAATTCCTGTGCAAGTGTTCCTATACTTCTAAAGTCAATGGTGAGTGACTGGAGAAAAGGCAATGTATCCCAATGTATACAAGCTATTTAGTGGAATGATAATAAAAACTGAAACAATAATTTGGCAGTGAGTATAATAACAACATTTGGCTTATTATTAGGTAAGAAAGGCTTTAAACTACAGTCTTTATATGTTATTAACGACTACACAGGGAACCATAACATATAAAAGATTATACATTAATGCTTTTGAATATTCTTCTATAAGACAAGAATGGGAAAATAGACGACCCTGATGTAAAGGGAAGCTTTTAAAGCATGGCTATTGTGGGGCCATGAGCACAAAGTAAAAATTGTATTATTTTTACTTAGCAAGGAAATCTCGATTAGTTTTGAAGGAGAATGCTGTGACAGTTTTGAGCACAAGAAAGTATAAGTAGCCTTACTGTGACCTTCAGATAATTCTGTCAGTGCAATCCTGTCAATAAGGATATTCCATCTGTCATTGTACTTTTAAAGCCGCTGCTTCCAATAGCAATATTTTATGTAATACACAGCAAGTGTTTCCGCATGTGGCCATTGATGTGTTAAATTGCTTTGACTTATTGTTACCAACATACTAACATCAGCTAATATATCTAAGCAACATAAATTGTTCTGTATCATTGTTTTATCAATACAAAAAATTATGAGTTATTAATTATAAATTATGATATGTGAGGTCAAGGGAAAAATCTGAAACTGATAATAAAATAAAAACTTTAGTCATTAATCTGAGATATAGATAAATGGTTTTCATTACAAGCTCAGCAAAAATAAATAAATAGTGACAGACTACACACACCATCCTTACTAAAATAATGAAAAACACTCTGAAGTACAGTACACTGATCTTTGCTATTTTAAAATAAATAAATATATAAATAAAATAATTCCAGGTCTGCTAAAACAATATAGGTAATCCTTTTTTTTTTTTTTGGTCACAGATTTTTGTTTCTTTCTCTTTGTTTTTAACACTTCCCACTATTAAGGAAAATAACAGTAGAATAAAAAGAATCCATATGTGAATAAAAATGTATTTGCATATGTGTCAAATTATTTAGGGATCTCTGTCAACAGTTAACCAAACAAAAGACAATGGTGCAGAAATTAAGCAATAAATTATTTTAATATAATTTTAATGTACTATACATTGCCCTCAAGTGAAGATGTCACATGTTTTTTTTTTTAATAGAATTAAGACATCTGCTTTTCTGAAAAAAAAAAAAAAAATCCTGTTGGTTATGCAAAAAAAGGCAAGGCAAGGAAAATTTATTTGTATAGCACATTTCATACACAATGGTAATTCAAAGTGCTTTATTTATTCAAAGAGAAGAAGATAATCATAAAATGAAATAGAAAATAATAGCAATAAAACTTTTTAAATTATTTCAAATTTGATTTTAAATAAAACAAAAACAAAACAGTTAAAAATGTAAGATAAACATAAAATATGGTGAAAATGATATGTGGTCAGCATATCAAATAACAATGTTTAATCACAATTATAATATATTACATAAAAAAATGCAACAGTTAGGCAGAACTTTAAAAAGGCTCTAAAGTGTTATTAACTTGCGTTATTAACCTGTTTTGACAGGCTAAACAGATAATCAGTGTAATACTGACATGCACCATGGTAAAAATTGGCCCACAGACACAAATGAGGTCACGCTACAGGTATTTATAGACACCCTATAGGCCACAGTCAGCTACTGTATCTTGATTGTTGCAGTCTTAGATTATTGGCTAATGTTAATTGTGCTATAGTATGCTTCTCTACATGTTATTAATACAACTAATAGTCAATAAGAACACAATTTTCTTAGCCTTTCTGACTATTTAGTTAATAAGTTTGTTTGAGAAATGTATTATTTGTAAAAGAAAATATGTCTGAGCTGAAACAAACAAGCATCATCATTCAACTACTTTTAAACCCCTGCACCTTATTAGATTCCAAGCCTCACATGTGAATCGTTTGCCACTGTGGGAATAGATTAATAAGATGCTATTAAAAATAATTAAAAGACATCCATTATTTATCCATGGTAATATAAATTCATTCATTTTTATGTGTTTTCCATGTCAAAGATGAAGAGGTAAAATCCTGTTAAATGTGAGAACTTAATATGTAGAAACCTTTTCAAGATCTTTAACAGAATTTCTTTTCCCTGGTGTACAGTATATCTACATGTTAGTGTAATTAGAGCTGATTCAATTGTTTCTTGCCTTTAAATTGTTGTAACATTACATTACAAAATTATAGTTTCTTTTTCATGATTTCACGGAACACATTTTTAGCAGCTGCATTTACATGGACCCTATTAATAATTAATTAATATTCCACTCAGATTTAAAATGCAGCACATAAACACCTAATTTGAAACAGACTGGCCTGATCCAGTTTGATGGGATTTAATTATTAATCAGAATGTATGGTCAAAACCTTTGGTAATCTATTCAAGAGTAAAATATTAGCCATGTAAACACTTCATCCAATCTTCTTTATTCGAATAAATATTTTCTGTGCATGCTTGCCCCCACATGGGGATGATATTAGGTAATGTGACAAGTTTCCAGAGGGAAAATTTTGCTTTCATATCTGATCCATAAACTCTGTGAGAACATCTCTTTCCTACCAGGTTTTGCTTTGGAAGAGGATTGGTGACTAATTAGCCTGTGTTTCACATGCTTTTATGCTCTGGCCAATCAGAAAGGTAAGCTAATTTTTGTAATCAAATCGATTGCAAAATGTGGAATTTACTAAAATTGACATAAATATTAAAATCCCTATAACTTACATGACTTCAAAGCTCATTGAATATTTGCACAATTATCCATACAGAACACTTTATTTACTCATGGTTTATTGCATGTGTCAGGTTTGTCCCCTAGTGGATTGTGGCTGTGACTTTATGTTTTGTTTTTTTTGTAATTGCAGTCCTTGGTGTTTATTGGTTCCAGTTTCTCATTTCTGTTTCAAAAGATATTTTTTTTATTTTTGTTTTGGTTATTTTTAGTTGGTTGTTTCTGTTATGAAAATGTTTAGTATTGAAGGTGCTTGTCTTCATGTTTTTAGTCTTTCACTTGTTTTTAATATCTATTTTGTTCCTGTTGTGTTTTTTTTCTCAGATACAGTATAGCAAAATTATTGAAATGATGGCCCATAAGCAGGCCACTCCCAGCTTCCAAATGCACACATAAACAATTATTGCATATTTATATTGTAAATATTTGTAAAAAGATTTTTTTTATCTTAAAAAAGAAATTAATTTTATTTAACACATGGGGAACTGATTTTTTTTGGGAAAAGAAATCAAAACAAGTCTGTCTTCTAGAATTTGTGTTTTTTAAAATGTTATGATGATGGTTATTATTATTATTATTATTATTATTATTATTATTATTTTAAGTGTTGCAAGTGGGCCAACAAAGCCACATCTTTGCCAGAAAAGGCCTTTATGCTTTTGTTTAAAAACTTATTCCTGTACTGACTTTGTGCTTTATCCTTTATATGTGTGACAGAATGCAAGACAAACATGGTTCTGGTTTAAAACTTTGGCTGGGGTTGTTCAGGGGTATCCTAAACTGGGCTACACGGCGATTAGCATGGTGCAGGAGAGACTAACAGCACAAGATCCTGCATGGCACACTGAGGAGAGACTGGCAGCTCAGCTAAGAAGTCCAGGCCCCTGGTCCGTGAAATGCTGCAAGCTTTTTGCAAAGGAGTGCAACAGTATCAAGGGTAAAGAGAATTCCCCATACCACGCTTCAACTAAGGGCCAACAACACGGAATGAAAGGGTGTCCATCATACACAATTCTTTCATACCAATAAGGGTCAATGGTTCTGAGCTCAAAGATATCCAGGAAAAAGAAGCTTTCCATATCACACATCAATACGAGTTAAGCCCTGTATTTTTCTGAATCAAGTCCTGAAAGCGCTAGGCTATGTCCTGTTAGCTGAGAGATAAGTCCTGTTAGAACCATTAACCTAGAGTTATCTCCTCTTAGCTGTTAGTTTTCTTGATTATGGTGTTTCATATAACACTTATCTGATTCATAACTTGTATTAGCTACTGTATATCTGCATGATATTTTGCACTCTGTTGCTGCTATATAAGTGGCTAGTTAGATAA
The DNA here is from genome assembly GCF_024256425.1 of Clarias gariepinus. Taxonomy (NCBI): domain Eukaryota; kingdom Metazoa; phylum Chordata; class Actinopteri; order Siluriformes; family Clariidae; genus Clarias; species Clarias gariepinus. The sequence goes on along the minus strand of NC_071105.1, from coordinate 15,992,129 downwards.
TTGCATATATGTACAGATTTAAAGGTGTTCCTAATAAAGTGTATTTTGAGTGTATACCTATTGATCTTATACAGATATAAAATGCAGGCTTGTAGAAAAAGAAAAAAAAAAAACTTTAAAAATCTTACCCAATTTCCTATTGTCTTGTTTTTAGGGGCTATTCATATCTGCCTAGTCCAAAAAGTATATATATATATATATATATATATATATATATATATATTTATTTATTTATTTATTTATTTGCATCAAATAATTCCTATTTTAACTTAGTGTACAGCACTAAAATTGTATCTCAGCATAAAAGCTAAGCTGTCTCTATGACAACTGAATAGGAACCAACTAAATCCACTACTGTGTTTTTCTGCTAAACACCATCTGGCTTCTTCCTTCAGTTATGGCTTCCTGCCATCACATCCACACTGAAAACAGTTTGGAGGACCAGCAGGGGAGATTCTATGATTTTTTTTTTTAATGGGGAAGCCAGGGAGGTAGAAACACATTAACAGGGTGGTCTTATTGAGGCATTAACAAGATGGTCCAGCTTAGGGTATACGTGTATGGTAAGTTTGACAAATTTTAGACAAAGTTATGATATACACTGTTTTTCCAAATATACCTATTAGTTAATAGCTATTTTGAAGGTGTCAAATTAATGGCCTGCATCAAGAAATGAAAACAGTTACTGAAATTGGGTTAATAACTGTCCAATGGCACTATTAAAACCTTGAAAGATAGTGGTGAATTATTTTGTGAAAGAAATGTGGTCGAAAATAACTTTTCTGAGCTCTGAACTGAGATCACATAAATGCTTTGTGAAGTGGTATCATAAGCAATTGACAAAAGAAATTACATCTATGTTCAGCTGTTTAATAGAGCATTTCCCCATGTAAAATGTGACAAGAATTCACAGGGTTGGGACTAGAGCTGCGTGCCCATAAAAAAAATCAACTGTTAATGTGGCTAATTAAAAAAAGGGGTTAATTTGCTAGGGTGCATAGAGATTGGACTTTGAAGCAATGGACAATGGTTGTGTAATTGGAAGACTAATCGATAACTTTCGGTTTTGTAAAAAAAAAAAAAAAAAAAACATCAAATGTTATTCCTAAGGTATTTCCCTAATCGGCTATGAGCCTCCTAAAAATTAGCTAAATCATACAAACCATGACTGAATTTAATCCCTGTTTACGGAGTTGGGATTAAATGGAACTGCATTATTAGACCTACTCCTGATGACCAGAACATTCCTGATGACCAGAACATTGTCATTATTTAATAATCCATACTTCCATACATAAGCCTATACTTAAAATAGACTGAAGAACAATCAGTTTAGAACAGTGAATATGCTTTAATTTAAAAATACCTCTGTTTGCACAAGTTTAGATTTAACTGTACAGTTTAAGTATTTCCATCTTTTGCAGGCGCAACTCTGAATTTTTATTTACACCTACATTACCATCTGTTTTCAACAAACACTACAGCACTCATATATATATATATATATATTTTTTCAAATCAAATAGACAGATTTGATTATACAGACATTTATCACCTCTTGCATTCAGCTTGCTCTATCTATTCGATTGAGAGAAAATATTTCTGCCAATTAGGGTAACTGCAGTATAAGAGTCTCTAAAACATGGTTCTGTACATGTAATTATGTCTTGTCTTTAATAGGAAGTTATAATAAGTAAATAAAAATGTAAACAAAAGAGCACTTTGCAACAAATTGGTATGTCACTATATAGTGTTTAAAGCATTTTATATTTTAATTTCTGAACCAGTAATCTAATAATATCACTGTTTTTGACGCAAACATCTTGGTTATGTAAACTTCACAAAGGCTTATTGTAGCCATACTAATAAACAGTTCTGTTACAAAGGAGATGTGCGGTATATTGCAAATGTTACTAATGTATTTATTACATTTATTAACCAAACTTAACTAGTTTAAAATTACACAGTTAAATTTTTTTGGTAATATATCATTTAGTGAGTAACAACACAGTAAAAAAACATAACTGTTTCTCCCTGTCTTTACAATATGAGCATGGACGATACACTGGCAGACAGGTTAAGATTATCTCTTTAAGATGTCATAACTCAATATATTCTTAACTTAATTTGTTAATTATGTGTTTCCTTAATTACATTTTTTAATGTGTGGTGCCATGAGAAAAACCTTTATACGAGAAAATGCTGCCATTTTCTACTACTGTATATATAGTTACTTTTCCCCTTGTATTGATGTTGAAGTCTCAACCAAAATAAAATTTGGTACTTTAAATACTGGTTGCCCTGAGAGAGAAACAGAAGCCTGTATAAAGCAACTGCTATTTTTTTTACTTGTGTGAAATTAAATGTATTATGTAATAAATCAGGGGAAGTCAACAGATACAAATAATCCTGATCCAAGATCCAGAGTGGACACATAAAAAGAACCCTTAAATGACATAAATGACAATTTACTTACTGACATATATAGCTGACGTAGACTATTATGAAAATATTATAATATGAAAAAAAAAATGTGTGTGTTTTGAAATAGCTGACTATAGGCATGTGTGCTTTATAATTTAATCAACTATACAGTATGTATGAAAAACAGAACTGACATGGGTGTGGATGTGGGGGCCAATCTGAGAAGTATTGTCCCCCTGGCCTTAATTTCTAATTGCTTGTCTAAATGATAATATGCAGCAATAGCAATGTCAACTAACGTTTATAGCATTATTTGAATTTTATATATTTTTATCACCTTTATCAATTAACTTCTATTTAAACACATTTGTATGAACTCTACCAAAAGATGACAAAACAGAGCTCCTCTGCTATTTTAAAGTTTTCTTGTACAGTAAGTAAGTTCCTTTTGTTTCATTTGCATATAAATAAAGTTATGAACTAACTATAGATGAGACTGATTAAATCAGTGGAAGCAAAGCACTTATGTAAGCTTTTGCTTTGACTCCATATAAGCATGCATTGCTGTCTTCATGAATTAGACCAGCCTCAAGCAAGATTTCAGACTTCCTAAAACCTTAGTGCATACAGTTTGGGGAAAAAGCAAACACAAAAATATTAGGTAAGTAGAGAATTTACCACTAACATTCCTAAATTGATAGTCACCCTTTCTACATTTTTAAGAAGACTATTGTGATCTACAGGTATGATATTTGCTTGTCACAAATGATATGCAGGAGGAGACTTTGCAGTTTGGTCATCTTAAATGTAACAGCAGGCAGCCAAACACAAAATTTTGTTCAAAATTCATGCTCAGTTAGATAGGCAATAAGTCAGGTAACCTGCAAACAACAAAAAAGACAAATTGTTAAACAAGAAATATAGAAACAAAGAATAAGCGAAACACAGTTACACGGCTCAATAAAGCCATGCACATGTACACTGAGTCTTTACTTTGCAATGAATTTCAGTCCAGGGTTCATTTTTATAGACGGCGAGGGATTTTCTGTGGACTTTAGTCGTGCTCTGACAATACTACACTGTTATGTTTAATTTTTATCATTAGACATAAACAACATTTAAAAAATAACAGCTACCAGCAAATAATATAAATTAAGATTTATACACAAACATTTGTTTTTTCCATCTCTCTTTTCCCCAGTGATGCGGGGCTGGAAGTTTTGGATTGCAAGTGTGAACTTTTTGGACAAGATTGGATCTGGGGCAGGTACCTAGCATTATCCCTCTGGGCTGTAACCTTCCACTCTAATAAATACTCATGTTTACTATTTTTTAGCCGCTGTTGAGAATTTCCTTAACTAGATATGCAGGTTATGCCTGAATGTCCAGTTGTAATGGTGGTGTTGTGGAGGGTATGTTGTTGGCTATGGGTCTAAGGATGACAGGCTTAAGGCCCAACATATGGAGAGCCGATGGCATGGTAGATCCAGTTGGTAGGTGATTTGTACAGACTATTGTACCCATGGATCCTATTACTTTTTCTTTTTACACCTCTGGATGTTATGAACGTCAAGAAGTTATAGTATGAAAGTCATTGATAACCTCACACTTTCATCTGGCTGATAGCAAGGCATGTCTTCTGTCAGCCTGTCCTTTATTGCTCTCTGCCACTTGTTCTTGCCTTTGATGAGTATTTTTCCAAACCTGTTCACTACTTCTAAACCAATCTTTTATGCTAATTAATTTGTATGATTGGCGTTCCATGGGGAAAAGGGGAGGCTGAATACTGAGGAAGGTACACTGGAAGGTATGTGCGGCAGAGTGCCGAGGAGTGTTGGGTATGTACCTTGCCCAGTTCCTCTGGTTATTAGCACAGAAAGTCTTTATGAAGCAGCTGATTTCTTGATTGGCCATATTGACCTGCACATTGGTCTATACAGTAGATGGTAACTAGGTGTTAAACTGTTACTTCTAGTTTGATTGACTCTCAGTGAAGCCTGACACTACAATGTCCTCAGAGATACAAAAGTAGTGGAGAACACGATAGGCTGAATAAGCTCTGCTGGTTCAAATGCTGAGAGTAACCCAGGCATAGGTATCATATGTAATGCCTTGGAAAACTGGTAAAGAACATAACAGTGTTGTTTTTTTTTTTTTATTTGGGCACCTTTGTGATGAAGTTCACCACTAAATGAGACCAGGCTTGCTTTGGCATCAGTAGTGACATGAGCTTATCAGCCGGCAGGGATTGAGTAAGGAGATAAACTGGTGTATGTCATACAGTGAAACTTTGGATTGCAAGTAACATGGTTTGCAAGTCTCCTGCAAGGCGAGCAAAGATTAAAATAAAAAATTTTGACTTGGAAAACAAACAAGTCTTGGTTTACAAGTACCGAATATCATGTATCACACATGCACTTCTTGTTTTGACGCCGAGCGTCATGTGATCACAGCTGAACTAACGGTTTTTCTCTCTCTTGCGCTGTGGAATTGTGTGGAATTAGTGCTTGTCTCTTACTGGAATAATCAACATCCGTGCACGCAAGTACTGTTTACTATAACACTGTGACCACGTAAGTGTATGTAAAACATATTTTATTTTGTGTTTGTATGCGTGTGTGTAGAGCAAAAGCAAGTCACATTAAAGAGGTTTTAATTTCAATTTCAATTTTATTTATATAGCGCTTTTAACAATGGTCATTGTCTCAAAGCAGCTTCACAAATATGAAAGAAATTTATTTAAAAAAATAAATAATAATAATAATAATAATAATAAATTGTGTATGTGTGAGAAAAATGTGTCTAGATAATAATGAGATGAATGAATGAAATGTCTCTGATGAGCAAGCCAAGGGTGACGGCGACAGTGGCCATGAAAAACTCCCTGAGATGGTAATAGGAAGAAAACCTTGAGAGGAACCAGACTCAACAGGGAACCCATCCTCTTTTGGGTGATAACAGATAGAGATGATATAACACCATGTGTGTTATGCAGCTGAAAGTACAGTACAATATAACAGAAATTCTTTAAATTAACATGAAGTCCAGTCCAGCATAGGGATGAGTCAGTGGATGCAGAGGGCAGATGGGATCTGGATCACTGGGAGCACAGGAGCAGGATGTGTAGCTCCAATCATAATAAGGTAGAATTCAGCTGGAGCTGGTCCTTCTCTGGATGCCTCAGGATCCTCGCAGGGTCGGCCTTTGTCTACTGAAGCTGGTACAATCTCCAGATGCCTCGGGATGGGTAGAAAAGTACAGAACAGATGGAGAGAATTAGCATAGTTGCCATTCAGAATAGAAGTTGCCATTCAGGATAGATATCCATTTTCTCTCTCTGTATCAGCCTGCTCTGTGTCTGTGTGCGCGCTCATCATTGGACACTGTGCCACACACACACTCACGTACACACACAGACCTCTCCTACTTTCGCCTTTTTAGACACACACACTCTTTCTCTCTGCTTTACACAGAAACACTGCTCTGTTGTGATTCTTTTCAATGGCAAAGTGCAGGTTAATTTTTTTTTTTACTTTACAAGTCATTCCGTTAGTGTGTCGCTTAATCAAGTGTCATTAGAGAGATGTGAGAGAGTGGAGGAAGGGTAACTGTGTAAGACGAGAAGGGGGAGAGGGACTTCACACACACACACACACACACACACACACACACACACACACAGTGCCTGCGCGCACAAACATAAACACTTATCTGTCGGGATTTATTTTTACTTTTTTTTTTTAAGGTAAAGTGCAGGTTCATTTGTTCTATTTTTACTTTATATTTTGTGTTAATTATTTTTTATGTATTTACATGTACCATGAGGTGCCCTTTGAGATGCATTTACATTTCTCAAGGTTAATATATAACTGTGTCTCTAGTAGTCTAGAAAAAAATCTTTATGCTATGGCAAAATTCTATTACAACTACTACTACAACTATTACTAATACAACTAATAATAATAAGCAGTTACTTAATGTTATTTTATAAAGCTGTGATCCCAGCCCCAGATCTAATTTCTATCAGCCCATGTTTCCAAGTCTGGCAAAGATTAAAAAATTATTGTCAGAGCCCATACATTTAGATGCCTTTGTTTTCTAATTGGATAAAACAGTAGCAGGCATGTTACATTTTCTTTACTTTTTTACTGTTCACTAAAACTTATTAGTAAAAAAAAAAAAAAACAATAATAGTTAAAAGTAGTGTGGAAGATGTAATATGATAGTAAATTATTACAATATCTGAATATATTTTGTGGTTCATTTACTACTAATTCTGATACAAGTATTGTGTAGCAGTTCTTGGGAGAGTAAAAGTAGATTAGCAATAATTTACCCTAGATGTTATTCAATTATAAAGTGTACCAGGGAGGGTTTTCCGTTTGGAAGATAGCATGATTAGGTCTCTAATTGGGGTTTTATTATTTTCTTGTTGGGAGAAGGAGACCTTATCAAAAAAAAGTCTAAAAATATTAACATACTTAGTATCTTCTTCTTCTTTGTCTTTCGGCTGTTCCCTTTCAGGGGTCGCCACAGCGAATCATTTGCCTCCATCTAACCCTATCCTCTGCATCCTCTTCTCTCACACCAACTAGCTTCATGTCCTCACTCACTGCATCCATAAATCTCCTCTTTGGTCTTCCTCTAGACCTCCTGCCTGGCAGTTCCAACCTCAACATCCTTCTACCAATATACTCACCATCTCTCCTCTGAACATGCCCAAACCACCTCAATCTGGCCTCTCTGACTTTATCTCCAAAACATCTAACGTGGGTTGTCCCTCTGATAAACTCATTCTTGATCCTATCCATCCTTGTCACTCCCAAGGAGAACCTCAACATCTTCAGCTCTGCTACCTCCAACTCTGCCTCCTGTCTTTTCTTCAGTGCCACTGTCTCTAAGCCGTAGAGCATTGCTGGTCTCACCACTGTCCTGTACACCTTTCCTTTCATTCTCGCTGATACTCTTTTATCGCAAAACACACCTGACACTTTTCTCCACCCATTCCAACCTGCCTGTACCCGCCTCTTCACCTCCTTTGAACACTCTCCGTTGCTCTGGACCGTTGACCCTAAGTACTTAAAATCCTGCACCTTCTTTACCTCTGCTCCCTGTAGCCACACCGATCCTCCTGGGTCCCTCTCATTTACACACATGTATTCTGTCTTGCTGCGGCTAACCTTCATTCCTCTGCTTTCCAGAGCATACCTCCATCTCTCCAAATTTTCCTCCACCTGTTCCCTGCTCTCGCTACAGAGCACAATGTCATCTGCAAACATCATAGTCCATGGGGACTCCTGTCTTACCTCATCTGTCATCCTGTCCATCACCAGGGCAAACAAAAAGGGGCTTAGAGCCGATCCTTGATGCAGACCCACCTCCACCTTGAACTCTTCTGTCACACCTACAGCACTTACCACTGTCTTACAGCTCTCATACATGTCCTGCACTACTCTAACATACTTCTCTGCCACTCCAGACCTTCTCATACAATACCACAGCTCCTCTCTTGGCACCCTGTCATATGCTTTCTCTAAATCTAAAAAGACACAATGCAACTCCCTGTTACCTTCTCTGTACTTCTCCGCCAGCATCCTCAAAGCAAATACTGCATCTGATGTACTCTTTTTAGGCATAAAACCATATTGCTGCTCACAAATGCTCACCTCTGCCCTTAACCTAGCTTCCACTACTCTTTCCCACAGCTTCATTGTCTGGCTCATTAGCTTTATACCTCTGTAATTGCCACAGCTTTGCACATCTCCCTTGTTCTTAAAAATTGGCACCAATACACTTCTCCTCCATTCCTCTGGGATCCTCTCACTCTCCAAGATCTTGTTAAACAAACTTGTCAGAAACTCTACTGCCACCTCTCCTAAGCACTTCCATACCTCCACAGGTATGTCATCAGGACCAACAGCCTTTCCACTCTTCATCCTCTTCAACGCCCTTCTCACCTCACTTCTACTAATATTTGCTACTTCCTGTTCCACAACAGTCGCCTCTTCTACTCTTTGTTCTCTTTCGTTTTCCTCATTCATCAACTCCTTAAAGTACTCCTTCCATCTTCCCATCACCCTCCTGGCGTCTGTCAGTACATTTCCATCTCTATCTTTAATCACTCTAACCTGTTGCACATCCTTTCAATCTCTATCTCTCTGCCTTGCCAACCTGTACAGATCCACCTCTCCCTCCTTACTGTCTAGCCTAGCATACAAGTCCTCATATGCTCTTTGTTTGGCCTTTGCCACCTCTACCTTCACCTTACTCTGCATCTCCCTGTACTCCTGTCTACTCTCTTCAGTCCTCTCAGTGTCCCACTTCTTCTTAGCTAGCCTCTTTCCCTGTATACACTCCTGGACTTCCTCATTCCACCACCAAGTCTCCTTGTCCACTTTCCCCTTACCTGATGATACACCAAGTACCCTCCTACCTGTCTCCCTGATCACATTGGCTGTAGTTGTCCAGTCAACTGAAAGCCCCTCCTGACCACCCATAGCCTGTCTCAACTCCTCCCTAAAGACTTCACAACATTCTTCCTTTCTCAGCTTCCACCACTTTGTCCTCTGCTCTGCCTTTGTCCTCTTCGCCTTCCTCACCACCAGGGTTATTTTACACACCACCATTCTGTGTTGTCTGGCTACACTCTCCCCTACCAACACTTTGCAGTCACTGATCTCTTTCAGATTACAACGTCGACACAAGACGTAGTCGACCTGAGTGCATCTGCCTCCACTCTTATATGTCACCCTATGTTCCTGCCTCTTCTGGAAGAAAGTATTTACTACTGCCATTTCCATCCTCTTTGCAAAGTCCACCACCATCTGTCCTTCTACATTCCTGTCCTGAAGACCAAACCTGCCCATCACATTTTCATCACCTCTGTTCCCTTCCCCAACATGTCCATTGAAGTCTGCACCGATCACCACTCTTTCACCTTTGGGGATGCTCTGCATCACTTCATCTAACTCACTCCAGAATTTCTCCTTCTCTTTTAACTCACATCCTACCTGTGGGGCATAACCACTAACAACATTGAACATTATCCCTTCAATTTCCAGCTTCAGACTCATCACCCTATCTGATACTCTCTTCACCTCTAGAACATTTCTTACAAACTCCTCTTTCAGAATCACTCCTACTCCATTTCTTTTCCTATCCACACCATGGTAAAACAATTTGAACCCTGATCCTAAGCTTCTAGCCTTGCTACCTTTCCACCTGGTCTCCTGGACACACAGTATATCCACCTTCCTTCTCTGCATCATATCAACTAACTCTCTTCCCTTCCCTGTCATGGTCCCAACATTTAAAGTCGCTACTATCACTCCTAAACTCTTTCCTTTCCTCTTCTCTCTCTGCTTTCGAACACGCCTTCCTCCTCTCCTTCTTCGACCAACAGTAGCCCAATTTCCACCAGCACCCTGTAGGTCAACAACACCAGTGGCGGTCGTTGTTAACCCGGGCCACGACCGATCCGGTATGGGAATTATATTCGTGATTCGCATCATTGATTTGGCAAAAGTTTTACATCGGATGCCCTTCCTGACACAACCCTCTGCATTTATCCAGACTTGGGACTGGCACAAGAAGACACTGGATTGCGCCCCCCGTGGTTGCATTTTAACATACTTAGTATGATAGATGCAAAACTTTTGACGATTCATTGATTTAAAGATGTTCCTTACTGAATTAAATTTTTTTTTGAGCCTGTTAATGTAGGTTCTTCATTCAGACAAAATAATTATTTTCTTACTAGAAAGGGAAATTATAAAATAGCTGGATCTTTACGATCAAGTTAGTGTAATTAATGGTTATTAGAACACAGCATTGTCACCAGTCATGAAATGGCTCTTGTCCAATCAGATTGCTTGTTCAGAACTAACCGTTGTATAAATAAGATTATATGTGTATCTTTATATGTGTATCCTGGTATGGGAATAAAAACAAAGTTGCCAATATTAATTTAAACATTACTCCTCTGAGGGTTTTTATTCATTTTTCTTTTTCAGCAAGAATAAGTAGAGCACTGCATTAATTAATTGCATTTGCTTGCAAATAGGATTACATTGCATTTATGGATAATCAGATAATTCTGGGGTGACCTTGTGTTGGAACCAAGGATTTCTATTTTATATCAATTGGTTTATCAAATTAATCTTGACCTTGGAATATTGAATGATAGATGCCATGGATCAAGATGCCAAGTCTGTAGGTGACCTGGTGCCCTAACGCCAAGGCATTACGTTGAGTCTTGTCACTCCAAGGGGTGTGAACTGCATCAGGGGTCCATATAGACACATTTATGCATTCAACTAATAAATAACGAGTAAAAATATATATACATAGACACAGAGCTTAGAAATGCATCTTTCTCTCTCTCTCTCTCTCTCTCACACACACACACACACACACACACACACACACACACACACACACACACACAATACACAGTCACACTTCCCATTGGCACTATTAATCATTTTTGCATTTCTGTCTATTTAACCCATTTTTATACACTTCCCAGGAACAATTATAACCAGATTCACATTTTATGTTAGCAGTTAATTGGCAAGCATTCATCATAATAAACTAACAGTGAATATGGCATATGCAATAACAGTCTAATACATATTCTGGGGCCTATCAAACTGCAAAAACCTTTTCTAATTTTACTGACAATTAAGTAATTTTTCATCCCAATTCTTTCATAATAAATATTTCATTTCTCAGCACAGTTTTTTTGTGCCTTTTTAAACTTTAATAATTAATGGCATTAAGAACAGTGGGTGATACACACATCTCATAAAACCATGACTCATAAAACCATTCACCAAATTCATTGCTCTTTTTTAATAATTTTCTGTATGAATCCCCCCCCCATCATTCTCAGTGGCACCAAATTATCAAAAGTGTGTGGATAATCTTTTTATAGCATTTGATGCTGCATAGTCTTAGATTTCAAAAAGCATTGTTAGAAAACTTTAGTATGTGACAATGTGACAATGTCTGTCCATGATGAAGTCTTGCACACTTCTTGACAGCAAAAGGGACCGGTATTTCCAGGTGACAGTGCTCAAGAACAACACCGTGTCTCCTTAGTTACTGCTTTTACAGCACGTAATTCTGAATTGCCTTTGGGTTATGCATACTTACTAAATTACATTATTATATTTTACTAGATACTTACTTCAACCATGAAATAGTTAGTTAGCAATTAATTAGAAAGCTTGACATTTTAGTATTAGTTACATGCACATTATTTTATGAAGTGTAAAGTACATCATATTCAATAACATTGTCTTATTTGTAACAGAAGCACTGAATTGGCTAACACTGTCACTAGCAAATGCCACTAAAGTCAGGAGGACTTTCAGATATTTGTACACAATCTGAGGTAATCTGTCATGGCAAACACATGTCTGAAAAAGTCAATATTTAGGCATATATTAAAGATTTTTCCTAAGCTACTTAAAAAGTGGATGAGAACTTTGTCATTTATACAATTTATCTACTTATTAATACAATTAATATTGACTATTTATCTTTCAATTCCCCCATTTTTACATCACAATAGATATCTAAAAAATAAATAATCTGTACATTTTTCTATTCCAATAGGCCTGGTACACAATATATCATTGTAGCAGTATCACCTAATATTCCTTCATATTTTGAATGATGATCCACATTTATTTTACAAGCCTTATTATTCAATTCTAAAGTCTTTCTCTTATAGACAGTTTAGATTTCACAGCTGCATACAAATGGCATTGCTATAACAATCTCCTAGTAATGAAAAATCACCACCAGACACATTTTTTAAAATCAACATTGGTACCTTTATGTGCAACATGTATTATTACCTATCCATACTGGCAAGACAGTCTCTTACTACAGTAGTACAAACATTTGCTACGGAGGTCAACTCTGGAGTCATTTTACAAATTTAGGTAATTAAAACTTTTTAAAGTATAATATCCCACAAGCACAATTAGTTCAGATAATAATGCCTCTATGCATCAAACCAAATTAAACAAAATCAAAAAGTCAGTAGAATAATCAGATTGTCTTCTCTGACAAGAACAATGGCTCTAAAAGTATCCATTTAAAAGTATAAAATTTAAAGACATCTGAAGACAGTATGACGACAGCTGCTCTAATGCTGACTTTTAAATAAGATAGAGTAATGTGATAAACTGACAGATATTTTTTTCTTTTCATATTATTATAATATATTTTTTAAATATGAAATACTGCATTTAATCATGTAACTGATTATTATATGAATGCACTCAACTTACCTAAATATATATTTTATGTGATTATCTGCCCATGATTATCATACCACACCTGTGCCAATGCAGTATGCCAGCCAAGGCAGTGAACAAAGGACATTTAAAGCTGTTCTTCTGAATTAAAATAAATAGAACATAAACCAGTTGGGTGTTTATAAGAACATTTTTCATAATAGTCTAAAAACCCATTATTGATATATCTTAACAAAAATGATAAACAGAAGTGACATTACAGAACATGATATGAACACATCATTTATAAACATTTCCCAGAATGCATCTCACAAAAACTTAATCTGTGTTTGATTATATGTTCAATTAAAGGACTGCATTTTTATTTTGCGCCATCATCATGTTTTCAGTTTTTTCCTTATTTGGATTTCCATACACCTCAGAAAATAAAAGTTTAGGCTTTAAGAATTATCATGCATATGAACACTAGTAAGAACATAGAAACATAAACTAATTCAAGTACAATTTTCTCATATTAAAACAGGCAATGGAAACAGCTACTGTATGTTACAACAACTACAATACAACACTGTTTTTCAATCCTATGAGGGAATGTAAAGATATTGCCCTCTACAAAAAATGCAAATGTAGACATGAACATGAGGTGCAATATTCTTTTTTCAAGAAAAGTTCGCAAGGAATCTGGATTACAGTAAAGGGGTGCAATGGATCTAGGATTATGTGGGATGCAACAAAATAGTTGGTCTAGTGTGACCGCTTTTGTCACAAACAACTGGTCCAGCTGAAGATAGCACCTGGTGATTTAGAGGAGCCTGCTGAGTTTTCATTAAAAGTTTTTAAGGTCCGCTCCTAAAAACGCTGCCTACTCCAGCGACATAACAGTCCAGCTCTTCCCCACCAGTCAGCAGGGGAGGTAGCATTTGGGCCAAAATTCCCTTTTAACTGTCACCCCACAAACTTTGGGTTCAATCATGATCTTAGTCTCATTTGCAAAGGTCCACCCTAAAAATTTTTTTCCCATACTGTGTATATATATATATATTATTATTATTATTATTAGTATTATTATTATTATCATCATTATTATTTCAGGATTGTTATATACAGTGGAACCTCCGATTACGAGCATAATTCGTTCCAGTTGTATTTTAAAAAAAGTAAAAATCAAAATCCAGACAGATAAGTGTTTCCATTTATGCGCACAGGTGCTGTGTGTGTGTGTTTTTCTCTCTCCTGCGCTGCTGAGAGAAAAAAAGGCGAGAAAGAGAGAGAGAGAGAGAGAACCGGCACGGAGTCAAATTACACGCGCACACACATAACACACACACTGCAGCGCAAGAGAAAAAACACACACACACACACATAACACACACACACTGCAGCGCAAGAGAAAAAAACACACACACACACATAACACACACACACTGCAGCGCAAGAGAAAGAAAACACACACACACACACACACACACACACACACAAAGATGTTGATTATACCAGTAAGAGACGAGCACTAAGACCCAGCAGGGGAGATGAATACCCGCAGCGCAAGAGAAAAAAAAACGTTGGCTAAGTTGTGATGACGCTTGGTGTCAAAACAAGAAACTTGGTGCTCGCAAACCACGACAGCGCACGTTTTTTAAGTAAAAAATTATTTAAAATCTTTGCTCGTCTTGCGGAACACTCATAAACCGTGTTACTCGTAATCCAAGGTTCCACTGTATATATATATATATATATATATATATATATATATATATAACAAGACAAGCTAATTTTTTTTTTACTCTCTGCACTCTCACTTTGTCTGCCGAGTGTCACATAATCACAACTGAGCCAATGGTTCTTTTCTCTAGCAGGAGAGTGGGTAATTGTCTCACATGCTCAGACTCATGTGCATTACTCGTATAATTAACATCCGTGCGCGTGTGTACCTTGTTAAAGAAGATTCCTGAACACACAGAGCAGTGTTTCTATTAGTGTGTGTGAGTGTGTGTGTAAGTCATTCTTCACAGTAGCCCCCTCCCTCCTCCTCTCCGCTCTCGTCTTACTTCAGCTTCACACACACACACACACACATACACACACAAATTTTGCGTCCAAATCAATATTGCTTCTTGCTCACTCCTTGCTCACTAGTTAGGCTGCTTCCCCTTCAGGTATGCGAAGGAGCAGGGCTCAGGCAGGAGAACGCGGATCTCTGGGCGACTGTTGCCTCCCGCTGCGGCGGTCACGGCGCCGCATCTTCTTCTGATGTTTTTCTTTCATTACCAGAGAAATGGAATGGCACGGACGGGAAGTGTAGTGTGTTCCTAACAGCGCTTGATCTGGTGTTTGAGTTTAATTCCACCAAATACTCCACCGATCGGCATTGCTCTCCTCATCTCGTTGCTATGTGGGCAGGCAGCAGAGTGGGCCACAGCAGTTCTTAAATCAGACTCGCACACCGCCCATTCATATAATGAATTCACACGCCAACTCAAACTCACCTTCGAACACCCTGCGGGCAAGGTGGGGACCGACACCAAGCTCTATCACCTGCGGCAGGGTGGATTGTCCGTGAGTCGCTACACAGTTGAATTCAGAACCCTCGCCGTGCAAACATCTTGGGGAGACACCGCGCTCCGGACATCCTACTACGAGGGGCTGGCGTCACGTATAAAGGACGAGCTTGCCGGACGAGAGCTTTCAGCTACGCACGGGAAACGCGCAGCCCTGATGAGCCGGAGGAGAGACTCACCGGGCTCCCTCCAAATCTCCAGCACGACCGACACCACCACCACTCGTCTTACTATTCAGGTAATCCTCCAATTTGGCCACAAATGAGTCAGAAGTGCGGCGTTTATCGACTCCGGTGCCGCCGGCAACTTCATTGACTCAACTTATGCCAGAGAAATGGGGGTAAAAATTAAGGCGTTATCCCAGCCAGTGCAAATCACTTCTGTCGACGGTCGGCCTCTGTCATCCAGCCCCATTACCCACCAGACTCAGACCATCACCCTCATCATAAATCAGCACCACGAACCCATTAAATTCCACCTCACATCCATCTCCTCACCTCCCATCATCCTCGGATACCCCTGGCTGCTACAGCACGACCCTCTCATCTCCTGGACCAGAAATAGAATCCTCCAGTGGGGGCCGACATGCGCTGAACTGTGCCTAGAAGACCCAGCTGGGATGTGTTCCACGGAGTCCATCCAACATCCGTTGCCGCTCACCAACTCAGCCCTGGACGCTCTCTCTGGTGCCAGAGACCTCCGGAGCGCCTACAACTTGGTGCGCATCAGAGAGAGCGATGAGTGGAAAACGGCCTTCATCACTCCCACGGGACATTAAGAGAGCCTGGTCATCCCCTTTGGACTCTGCAATGCACCCTCGGCCTTTCAACAGTTCATAAACGATGTCCTGAGAGACATGTTAGGCCGATGGGTGTTTGTATACTTGGACGACATCCTCATCTACTCTCGCACCACTGAAGAACATATCCAACATGTACGGGCGGTTCATAAGAGATTGCTCGCTCACCAACTGTACTGTAAGATGGAAAAGTGTGCCTTTCACCAGCACTCCACCACGTTCTTGGGTTTTGTCATCTCGTCCCAGGGTGTGGCCATGGATCCGCAGAAACTAGAAGCTGTTCGTCATAGGCCCCCCAACCAGGACTCTCAAACAACTTCAACGGTTTCTCGGGTTTGCGAACTTCTATTGTCGCTTTATCCAGGGCTACAGTACAGTTGCAGCACCAATAACCAGTCTGACTAGGCCCTCCTCTCGTCCCTTCCATCTCACTCCTCGCACCCATTCTTCTTCACCCAGATGCCAACTAACCGTTCGCGTCAGATGTGGGCGCTGGGACTGTTCTCTCTCAGCGAGGTCCAGACCAGAAGCTACATTTCTGTGGCTTCTTCTCCAAGAAATTTTACCCCACTCAGCAGCGATACGGGGTAGGGGACCGCGAGCTGTTTGCCATAAAGTGGGCCTTGGAGGAATGGCGTCACTGGCTCGAGGGCGCCAGTGAGCGGTTTATGGTCTGGACGGATCATCAGAACCTCATCACCATTCGGAATTTAAAACAACTCAATCCACGACAGGCACAGGTGGGCATTGTTTTTTGAACACTTCAACTTCCATCTGTCATACCGCCCGGGGTCCAAGAACACCAAGGCCGAAGCCCTCTCCCGCCAACAAGAAAAGGAGATGTCCCGGGCGAACTCCGTGCCTGTCATCCCCACCTCACGGATCATCGCACCTCTCCACTGGGACATAGAAACAAGGGTTCGCCAGGCACAGGCTGCGGAGGCTGGGCCGGCAGGTGCACCGCCTGGACGACTCTTTGTACCCCAACTCAGTCATTGAGTTTGGCCCATGTCGGTTCTGGTTGTCCATTCACCGATTCGTAAGTACTCACTTTCTTGGGTTTCGCTTTCTGATATTGAGTGTGTGTTTATAGGACGAGGGTTAAATTTGTGTTTTTTACTTGCTCCCCTTTTGTGAGAGTCCTTAAACTAAACCGCATGGTTATCCTACCTACTCGCTTTCTTCTGCGTTTAGGTTCACCATCCACGCTACATTGGGCTAATCGCTAAAGCTAAGTCATCTGGTCGCCTAGGTTAGTTCATCCTGACATGAACAATGGATAATAAAATTATTTACGCATGGCTATCAATATTCCTATTACCGGGCACTTCTTCAGGTACTCCTGTTCAACTTCTCCTTAATGCAAGTATCCAATCTGGAAATCACATGGCAGCAATTCAGTGGATTTGGTCAAGATGATTGGCTGAAATTCAAACGAAGAATCAGAATGGGACAAATGGTGATTTAAATGACATGGCATGGTTTTTAGTGCCAGACAGACTGGTCTAAGTATTTCTTGAAACTGCTGATCACCTACGATTTTTTAACACACCCATCTCAAGGGTTTAGAAAGAATAGTCTTAGAAAAAGAAAATATCCAGTGAGCAGCAGTTCTTTGAGCAAAAATTGATGCAAGAGGTCAGAGTCAAATGGTAAGACTGGTTCATGCTGGAAAAAACAGACATAACTCAGTGGTTATTTGGTTGGCCTACTGATTGGACAGTCCCTGGTTCAAATCCTGGCACAACCAAGCTGCCATGGTTGGGCCCTTGAGCAAGGCCCTTAATCCTAATGTATTATAATATAAAAATCTAAGACGCTCTAGATAAGGGGATCTGTCAAATGCTGTAAATATATGAAAGGCAGCAGTATTTTAAATAGCATCTGATTTTAACTGAGGTATGCTAAAGAGCATCTCTGCATGCACAACCTTGTCAAACCTTGCAGCAGATGGATTACAGCAACAGAACACCACACTGGGTGGCACTCCTGTCAGCTAAGAAACAGAAACCAAGGCTACAATTCACATGGGCTAGACAAAATTAGAGAATAACAGATTGGAAAAACATTGCATGGTTTAATAAGTCTTGATTTTTTTCTTCAGGATTCAATAGGGTCGTAATTTGAATTACATGACAGCATGGATTTGTGCTTGTATCAATGTTTTGGGCTGGTGCTAGTGTAGTGGTGTGGGGGATATTCTCTTGTCAAATATTTGGCCCCTTAGTACCAATTAAGGATCATCTAAATTTTTCAGACTCCCTCAGTATTGTTGCTGACTGTGTCCATCCTTTTATTAACCCATTCTGGTGCACAATTTGAACTCCAGAAGATCTTGACCATGTCTACATGCCTAAATGTATTGAGTTGCTGCCATTTCTAAATTTCCCTTAGTGTGTGAGTGTTTGCTTTGAGGGTGTACCCCATGTAGAGCCCAAAGTCCCCTGGGAGAGGATCCAGGCCACTCACGGCCCTGTACAGGATAAGCAGTATGGAAAATAATTGAGTGAGAGAGAGTGATATGAGAAAGCAGATACAGTATTGATAATGTGATTGGATTACAGCCCTAGAGAGCCCTACAGCACAGTGTAATTACCCAATGTCTGATTGTACTGTACAGTATATGCCATACTGTAAGTTACCCTCAATGTCCATGTAGTTAAATGGAATAAGTGGAAACAATGCACGTTGTCTATCTTATACCCACTTGCTGAAATCACTGCTTTATTCCACACTAAAATGGCAGATGGTCTTACGAGGCAGCACTTTTCTCTTATCATGTAATGTCATTATGGTGCCAAACATTTGGAAGGTAATGAGTGAAGAATAATTAAATTTAGCCATCTTGGTGGGATGTACAGGTATTTCTGTGTGACATTCAATTTACCAAGCACAAAGAAAGCCAGAAAAGTTAATCGAATGGTGATAGGCTGGAAAGCTGGGCTATTGTCACAACACCTATTGTGGACAGTTAAATAATGACCTGTATTGTAAGATGGGGCTACAATTCAATCTGCAGTTCCCCAGGTGCTCCAAACATTAGCAGGGGAATCTTTTATTAACAGCTTTACCCCAGTTCCCTCAGTCTGCCTACTCTTAATGAAAGCAATCTGTGTTACTATATCACATATCTAATGGGGCTTTTGCTTATCCATTTCTTATTGCAACTATTTCTAAATGCAGAAAGATTATCCCCACAAGCACTTCTTAATAAAATGTCAGAGGATAATCATTATTGAACCATCTGGTCTGGCATAAATTGGCTTATAATAAGACACCACTGACCATTTTAACAACTTTATTTAGCTTCTAAATGTAAAAGATCTTAAATTTCGTATGTTGCATAAAGCTTTCAAATGACGCTTAAAAAATGTTTCTTTTTGGGGTTTTTTGCTCACTGGAATGATCAGTTAGGGGTAACTGATTTTTTGATTAGACCAGAAAAGAGGTGGTAAATAAGAGTACAGCTTAATAAGGAAACAAAAGAAACATATATATATATATATATATATATAATGTGTGTGTGTGTGTGTGTGTGTATATATATATATATATATATATATATATATAGTCATACTTTATGCAGATTTTTATTTTTATTTCAGGAGAAATACAGTAAACTTACAGATGACAACAATGTTGTTCACCTTTTTATTTCAGTACTGTTCTAGCAAATATTGTTAGTAAAGTTTAAGTAATTGTAATTAATAGGAACCAGGCTGGCCAACATTCTGCCTATTACCAGCCCCTAATATTTTACAGTATACTCCTTTGAAGACTGGTAAAGAACGAGGTGGATAAGGTGGATAAAATGTAGCAGTACCAGTGGTGCACTTTGAAACTAAATGCCTTGCTCAAGGGCTTATGGTATAGAGATTTGTCTGTCTTTATTTATGATTTAAGCTTAGCCTTGACTTCACAGCACAATAACCCATGGTCATTTACCTTTCCTTTTAACGTGCAAAGACCTGCCTTTTTTCTACATATTGGATTGTACATATTCACATCAAATCTTCTACCTCCTAATTTTAAGACAACATTACAGTTGAATTTGCATTTAAATGGCCATGAATGGCCAAGGCACTCTGAGGGCTAATAGAGATTTCACCTGCATTACAGATGTTCTCTTTTTTTAGCCTCCTTCAATAAATTACTTAATAAACTCTACACATTCCAGCGCTGAATATACAACCGTTTTTTCCCCCGAGCTCAGAAACAGAAATTACTATAAACATGCAGAATAACACTAAAGTCATCAGACCAGGAAATAACTGTTTTAACCACCTGAGACATGTTTCAGCTGACATGCAAATTTTTAACAATTTAACAAGTATTTATTTACATTTGGCAGATGCTCTTATTCAGAGCGACTTACATTTTTATCTCATTACACATCTGAGCAGTTGAGGGTTAAGGGCTGCGCTCAAGGGCCCAACAGTGGCAATTTGGTGGTTGTGGGGTTTGAACCTGGGATCTTCCGAACCGTAGTCCAACAAAATATTCACATCCATTGGACTGGTTAACAAAAAGTGCTATCAAATTGAACAGGTTGACAGCTAAATTTTTCAAAATCCATTTTTAGACCTTTTCATTTTGGCAAAGTGTTATTATCTAACAAACACTTTAAAAAAACAAATAAAAAAAATTAGTCAATATTTTGGCAGTTGAATAAAAAAAATTTAAGTATTTTCTACTAGTTTGCAATACGTCTTGCTTCCTTTAAAAAAAAACTATTCTACTTATCTCATCTCATGTTAGGTTTAAAAATAATGATAATAAATGAACCGATTGATTGTTTGCTGAACATCAACACGGCTTACACTTGAGTTGGACACGGTGGCCGACTAGGAGACACACATACACGCAAAAAAAAATAAAATCATCTGATCATAGCAGGTCATATCAGGTATTAGGCAAATAAAACATCAGATTGATCAACAACAAACCTTTTTCAATAATTAATTTAATAAAAATAAACCCCCCAAAAAATATATATACATATCTGGGCAATACTAAGTACCCCCGATTACATAACTTGTATATCCACCTTTAGCAGCAATACCTTGAAGTATATCAATTGGGTTGAGGTCTGGATATTGGCTAGGCCATTCCAAATCTTAATTTTTTTTTTTTTTCAGTAATTCTGATACATATTTACTGGTATGGTTTGGTTAATTGTCCTGTTGCATGACCCAACTTCGACCGAACTTTAGCTGTTTGACAGATGGTCTCACATTTGCTCCTTAGAATAGGTTGGGTATGGGGTGTTTCTGTTGAAATGCTGATTGGTTTTTCCTACACACAAACACACACACACACACACACACACACATGTGTGGTGCTGGGTTTTTAGGCCAAACAAATTCACTTTGGTCTCATCTATCCATTGGACATTGTTCCAGAAGATTTGTGCTTTGCTTGTGCTTTGTTCACATGCAGTTTTTCAAACCTCACTTGTAGTTCTTTTTAGACAGAAGAAGCTTCATCCCAGAAACCTTTCCAAACAAATTGTACTTATTCAGTCTTCTTCTAATTAGGCTCTAAATAGAATTGCTTCTCCAAGATCTTTGCTTATGTTTTTCACCTTTGACATTGTGTTAACACACACCTAAATGCTCCAGACTAGCAAACTGCTAAAACTTCTGTTTTTATAGAGGTCTGCACACCTGCTGATGATCAGTTAATCAAGGACTTATTATTAGTAAGTAGCACCTAGCTGCAACGGACCCTCTTAAATCCTGTGGAAGCAGTAAATGGGTACTAAGTATTGCCTTCTTGGCATGGTTTTTGTTTTTGTTAAATAATGTCATATTTATAAAAAAAAATAAAAAAAAAGATACATGTTGTTATTCCAGTTAAATATGCTGGTATTCTGTGTGTGTGTGTGTGTGTGTGTGTGTGTGTGTTGTGATTCTCCTGTTCTATAGCCACCACTGCTAAATGTATAAAATTAATAATAAATACAGTACAGAAAACATAGTGTCTGTCTCCAGAGATCCAGAACCCCCTTTGTGTGACTCATTCTGCCCCATTTCTGTTTGGAGATCTCTTTGAGTGGAGGCCCAGTGTGGTTTGCTTGGGATGCATGTGATGACTTAGTCTTAGGTCTGGCCAATGCAGTCACTCAATAGTTCAACAGGACAAATTGTTTTGTGCATGAGCCTCCAATAATAGAAGTATATAACTCCATATTAACTTAAACGCCGGCCCTGTTATACTGGACTTCCAGTCTCCTAACACTCAAGCCCTTCTTTTTGATGCATATTTATTTATATAAATGGCTATATAAATAAAACTCAATTAAATTTAATTTAAAACAAAATTTCTATTTATTATTAAAATGAAATAACAGGCTCTATGGACTGTTTTTTTAGAAATTACATTACCTGCTTTTTAGAGCAAATCAGTAGGCCTGTCCTTAGACAGCTGCCATGTGACCACTAATCCATTTCTATAACCACAAGCCCATACTTTCTGCTCTCTTCTGTAGGGAAACAGTGGATAATTCCAAAAGTTCGGCTCTGGCTCCTCATAAGATGAGTATTGATCTGTTGCCTCAACATACCTCAGCCTTGTGATGTATTGTGAAAGGTGCAGGCTGTAATCCTTAGCATGGGGATGGAAAACAGACCAGACAGCCTTTTTAAATCCACTGTCAACCCAACGCTAAGAGCAAACACAAATCAATTGTTATTATGGTGTCTCAGACTTTGTGAGTGCCACTGGTACATGCGGAATGTGCCAAGAAATGAAAGTCAAGTATGTACTGGTGGACTGAACAGCAACAGTAATAAATAAAATTTATACTGATATATATATATATATATATATATATATATATATATATATATATATATATATACAGTGGAACCTCGGAAGTGTAACGCGTTTTACGAGTGTTCCACAAGACAAGCAACGATTTTTAATAAATTTTGACTTGAAAACGAGCATTGTCTTAGTTTACGAGCACCGAGTATCATGTATCACGCATGCGCTTCTTGTTTTGATGCCAAGCTTCACGTTATCACAACTGAGCCAACGTTTTTTCTCTCTCTTGCGCTGCGGAATTGTAGGTAATCGTCTCCCCCGCTGGGTGAATACACACACACACACACACACAAACACACACACACACACAAGCACACAAGCACACACTCGCTCGCTCGCGTTTATATCCCCAGACAGAGCCTGCATGCACAAACGGAAATACTTATCTGTCGGGATTTATTTTTACGTTTTTTTAAAGGTAAAGTGCAGGTTAATTTGTTTTATTTTTACTTTATATTTTGTGTTAATTATTTTTATGTATTAATTTAATTTTTTGGGCTGTAGAACGAATAATTTGAGTTTCCATTATTTCTTATGGGAAAATTAAATTTGGTTTACGAGTGTTTTGAAGCCCACTTTCAGAACGAATTATGCTCGTAATCCAAGGTTCCACTGTATATATATATACACTCATTTAGCAACTAACAGTGTTTACCACCTTAACAGGTTTAGCAGGTGTGGTTAGGTTTGGCAAATTGCATGTCTCAGATAGAAAGTGAAGAGTAAAATGTTGTTTTATGTGGTCGCTAAATGCACTAAAAATGAGTCCAGAATGATTGGTCAGCTTGCTAAGACTCTAGATCACTATACTAACTGCACTTTGCAAAAAGCACAAATGATGGTTTAAAAGCCAGAATGAAGTGGGGGAAAAGGTCAGTCACAGAGCCGTAATGTAAGTTCAGTAAGAAAGATAATGTTCAAATGATGGTTCTATTAAATGCATATTTCTAGATAGGCATAGCTAAAAACATTATTACCACAACTGATATATCATTAAATTACTAAGTAGTGTAGTAAAATTAATGCTTAGACAATAATTTTTACACTATATGGCCAAAAGTTTCTGATTACCTGACCACCCTTGTGTAAAATTATTGCCACAAAGTTGGGGCACACAACTGTTTTAAATGTACTGTATGTACTGTATATGCTTTACCATTACTATTTCTTTTTAAATGAGACTATGTACTTCAAACTTGTTCCAGCATGTAAATTCCCTTCCGTAAAAAGTAAGGTTCACGGGACAGGATTTAATAAATTTGTCATGGAAGAGCTTAAATGGCCTGCACAGATCCCCGACCTCAACCCACTGAAGACATTTGAAGTGTACTAAAAAGCCAATTGCATTCCAGGAATCCTCAAACAACATCTATGCCTGACATCAATAATGTTCTTGCAGCTGAATAAGCAAATCCTCCCAGCCACAATGCAAAATCTATTAAAAAGTCTAACCAAAAACATGGAGGTTGTTATGACAGAATTAAATCTGGGACACTAAATGTAAAATGGAATGTTAAAAAAACACATATGAACACAAAATTAACATTAACAACATCAGCAAGAAAACCAGTATTCTACTTATCTCATCTCATTTATTCATCCTCTATACCGCTTTATCCTGTTTTCAGGGTCGCGGGGATCTAGAGCCTATCCCAGGAGGCTTGGGGCACGAGGTAGGTACACCTCATTGGTACAGCAAGAACTGCACTCTAAAAGTAACTCTCACACCAAGTGGAAACATGAATGGACTATACAGAAGTATCATTGTACATTAAAAATAACCTGTCTGTTAAAAACATAAAAAAAAAGATTTTTTTGTAAAAGTCATCTGACCATGTCCAAAAAAGATTCAGATGGTTAATAACTAAAACAGTTTAGAGAATAGTTTCTTTCCTCCTGCATTTACAAAAGTCAATTCATAACTGCTCTTTAGAGGTTGTTGTAAAGCCCCGTTTCTTTCAGTCTGAGCTGATGTAGTGTTCGCACAGATTATACTGTGTTACAAGATTCAAAAGGACCCAAATACAATACACCAGATGTAGTCTTTATATATTTTATTTTAAAATATGAATAGGACAATGCAGGTAACTTAAAAGTGCAAGACTGAGGATTTGGGAGATTCTTTGCAGACGCTGAGGGTCGGCTGGAGGCAGCGGGGCTGAATACAGAAAGCACCAGCAACATGTAAATTGACTAGGGTGGCACACAAAACTGATATTAAGCTCCTATTGTGTGCCTCTTTAGTATACCTCTACTGTCGTCAGTCATTTAGTTAACGAGATGAGTCCCTCCAGACTATCAGGCAGGTTGCAAGTAGTGAGCCCGTCCTATAAAGAGGGACAGAAACCTTGACAAACCTTACTTTGTGCATCAATTCTTTTTACTGCATAATCGTCCACACTTCTTCAACCTTGAGTAATGCTTAATAATCGTCATGGTGCCTCCTTACAGTCAAAGAATTCTGAAAAACTCTTGCTTCGGCCAAAGACTTGGCATGAACAAGGAGATGATATATGCATTTTTTTGTGGAAAGTAAAGAAAGCTAAAGCACAAAAGTCAGTGAACATTGTGTCAAAGAGGCAGAGCATGATTTGGACTTACCATCAGCGTGCATGGTTCCAGTGGTAAACAGGATGGCGCAGAGTTGGTGACACTTCCCAAGGGAGTGTCCTGGAATGAGACCTGCTGTTCCTGAATTGTCACTTCCTTAAGTTATTGGTTGTGCTTCCACATAACTCCAGCATAATCCTGCAGCTCTCCCACTAGACTTCCCACACTGGCTGTGTTTATGACTGCCCAGACATCATGACACCAAAAATAATGACAGGTGGGCAGTACCAAAGTAAATGTAATTAATTACTATACTGTTTGTAATTACATTTTTAAGTAGCTGTCTTGTAGGAGACTATTTCACTTTCCTTTACATTTCAAAGTAAAATATTATACCTTGTACTTCTCTGACAATAAAAACATGTATCATTCTTGCATATTAGTCAAACAATAAAATAAAATAAAATAAACATACAAAAAACAGCATACAGTCAATTTTATTTTGGATGCTTTACAGTATTTTGGACTTAAGGAGAGTGTGACTCAGGTGACCAAGTCTCTAAGTAGTTGATTTGGGGATCTGAGGATCTGGGTTCAAGCCTGCTATTGGTGGGTTGCCACACCCCATACTACCAAGCCACTGCATGAGCTAAAACCTGTATAAAATGGGAGGATTGTGTCAGGAAAAACATCCAATGTAAAACCTGTATCAATTTATATGCGGAGTCTGCTGTGGCGACACCTTGAAAATTACTATGGTCCTGTATGTACTGTAGATGTATCTACATAGGTTTATCTACACATTACTACCCATTGAAAAGATTTACCTTTTTTTAAGCCAGTTGTTATTTCACAGTCACTCAGATCTAATGAAAATTACCAACATGCATGTTGATTGATCTCGTGTCAGACCTTTGATGACATTATATTAACAGATCTGTCTGCCCAGTGTAGACTTTTCAATTTATAGATTAAATTTTAATATTTTTACTTCTTGTTTACTTACAGTAAGTACAAATGTGAATATAAATGGAGGACTTCTACTATTATTGGACTAATATTTTTCCTGGAGTATGTATCTTTACATTTACTCAAGTACCTGTCCACCCTACCTAATGTACAGTAGGTTGCTCTTACTCAGAAACTTACATATCATTACACCAACCATACCTCATTACAGGAATACAATATCATGCTAAAGCATATAATAAGTAAGTCTGATGTTCCCCAGATGTTACAAAAATTAGCACCACAAGCTTTGAACAGCTACTTCCAAATCTCACAGTCGTCTACTCTTTAGGAAATCAGTCTGTGACTCCCTATTGCATATGAACTGTTCTTCCTGAATCATTACAGTCCACAGTCCTCTGTAGGGTCCTAAACAATTTTGAGGCAGATGCTCTTCTGCTTACAATATGTCTTAGGAGGAAAGAAAAGTAAATCCTGATACATTCACACACCTGTGGCTCATCCTGAATTCAAGAACAAAGACAGCACTGGATTTCTATACAATGCAGTAATAGAGTAGAGATACACAACTTTATCCATTACTTTATATATACATTATTATTACTAGTATTATTATCAGTAGTAGTAGTTGTACAGAAGTAACTTTCTACAAAATTCCTTAAAGCAAAATAACAGAGAATTACATGAACTGAACAAAAACTTGTTGCTATGAAATTTTTTAAACTTTTTGCATTGTAATTTGATCTGAATGAAAAAAATCCTCACAGAATTTGGTATGCTTGAAATTATTTGCACAGCAATTAATTGTGGTTAAATATTTCAAAGGAAAATGTAATTTGAGCATTTAAATTCTATGCGTAAATATTGACCTTACTAAATTGCGGTTCAAAATTATATTCAATTGTTAAAAATCTCTCCAATATTTTTGAACCTCACAGATTCAGACTGGCAAATTCCAAATTCAAATTTAGGTGGATAAAATATCAGAAATTCACATCCTGGATATCACAGATAATAGATTGCAGCAATAGATTTCTGATTGCTACAGTCCATGCCAAAGTCTCTTTTTAGGTTTTCAAAGCAACTCCAGCGTGCTCTTTCCTTTAATGCAATAGCGATGGTTTTTCTTTTCCACCAATTGGTAGAGCAAATACAGACATGTTACTGTAAGTAACAAGATGGGATTCATTTCATGAACTTCTATGGCAAATTTCTGTACATAATCTGAGGCAGTGACACCAGAGTACTGCAGACGTCTTTTTGACTTTATGCCTAGCTGGATCCAGCAGGTTTTGAACAATAAATGACTTCTTTACTTGTTTTCCTTAATTACAAAGTTGTTACGGTTACTATTATTTATAAGCAATATAAATTCAACAGAGTGTAAACAGCATGTTTGTTATTGCTGCTGTTGAGGAAATTGATCCCATCAACTTACTGAACATGACTGTATTCAAATTACCTAGGATAGGGCGAAGGAAAACAATTGCTATGGCATATGAAAGAAAGAGCACATTAGCTTTGCTTTGAAGACAGCAATTATGGTGGAGGGAAGAGATCCGTAGGAAAGGGGAAATTTCTGCTGCTCAACTGGTAACCCAGCCAGTTAGTTAGAAGTGGTGCATTCCGATGTGCAAGTAGTGAGACTGCAGAGGGAGCAGAAATGGCACCTTCTATAATAATGGCATTATGGCACAAGTTATTTGTTGTTAGTTTGAGGTTGTATTTGGCTAGTATTTCGACCCGCTATGATCAGATGATTTTTATTAGGTTTTTACACAAGACCACATAAAATTAAAAGAGGGGCACGTTTTATACAGGAATGTGCTTTTCTTAAAATAACAAATCATTTAAAAACTCATCCGGAAGCTGTAAATGTGTATGATAACAAGTAACATCTTTAACACATCTTATTAAATACAGTATACACTATGTGTAAATTAACTTTTATAACACGTTAATATGAACAAACTATTCTTGGAATGCATGTTGGTAGAAAATCATTAATCTATAAGCAGGACAATTATATCAAACGTACAGTATTTTATCTGGTAAACAGTACAGTATTTTATCTGGTAAAATATCTGTAAATAAGGAATAAGGACGGACAAAGAGAGAAAAACAGATAGAGAAGGAATGAGGAGCTGTTCTGTGAAACCGGTCGGAAGTGAGATTTTATTAAAACAAGATAAAGGGGACAGAAAACACAATCTGCCAACTGTGGAACTTAATTCATGTCCCAGTAATGCACCCTAATACTAATACTCCCAATAGGGAGGTTTAACCAGGCAAATCATCACTATCTGCCTTTTTCTAAACCCCCTTGTTGTGGTAAGGCCCATACTCTATTAGGACAGGGGAAAAATATCATACCTTTAAAAAAGCAGCAGGGCTCAACAGCTGTCTGGTCATAGTAGGGAATGGTTCATAGCCTTCATAGCTAGACCAATTTAGCAGCAGTAGAAGCATCTCATTAGCTAATAAGAGCAAATCTTCTAACTAAATGGTCCATATGTGACAGCTGGTTGGGATTCAGACACAGCATCAGTCTTAAAGTCTAGGCTTATTCAAAGCCTTTGTAAATAGGTTTCTCTTAGTTAAAGACAGAGGTCTGTATGGGTCTTGGATATAGAGGATTTTGGTAAACTGAGATGTTTGAATGCTGTCACCCCACTTGCCTATCCATATGTATTGTTACATCTTAAAGCTGAAAATAACTCTAGCTGCACTAGTGGTTGCAGCAGCTTTGCTTCCTCCATTCACATATTTTTGTGTTTTGCTCTGCTGACTAAAACAGCAACATTAGCTCAGATCACACATGATTAATTTCAGTTATTATTGATCTGTGAACACTACAAAGAGTCCATCATTGAATTTACTAATTTAATCCCCCCATAGATACCATGCATCGCTCTCTCTAACCTCAGTTTACAGACCATGAAGCTATATGGAAAAACTAATGATCAAACAGTCAAGCACAAGTATGGAGTGAAGAGGCTAGCTTAATATTTCGAGACTGTTTTGAAAATACAGATTGGGAGGGGTATTTTTGCAGGAGGAAAGAACCTTGAGGAATAAACTAGCTCACTTTTAGGATATAGAAGGTCTGACCAGAAAAAGTCCAGCCATTGTTAATATAGCAAGGACGAGTTTGTGCAACGTCGATGTAACCTCACAGCCATTGAGAGTGAACTGGAATGCACATGCGTGAATAGTGTGGCTGTTGCATTCAATATGACTGACCAGTTAGAACAACAAATCTGCATCAAATTTTGCATTAATTTTGAACTTTCCTCTGCAGAAAACTAATCTGTTGATTTCAGGGACGTTGCAATGAGCGCAGCAAAAATCCTTTAAAGATGATCAAGAACCTATTGAAAGATCTTCTTCAATAAATGTCTCTTTTTTTCATGTAACATGGCTAAGTGCTTTCTGAACAGACATTATATGCACTTTTGCAACAATACATTGGATGATAAAGCTGCTTCCTAATCAGAAACCATGCTTTAACCGCAGAGTAAGGAAATGGGTTTTGCTGGCTTTAGATTTGTAGACAAACAAGCATATAGCGAAGCATGAAGGAAAACTTCAGAAAGGCTTTAGGGACATTTACATTGTAGCACAATATAAAAAAAAATTCAAGAACTATAAAACCCACAGAATGTGCAATGGCTTCAAGGTGCTGACTGACTATAAAAACAACAAGCTGCTGCCAAATAATGATGATGCCACACTGCCTGATATCCTGAACTGTTTTTGTCTGCATTGACACCAAGAGAGGAAAAGCTGCCCCAGTCACTGAACTGGCTAACAATGAGCCCATACAAGTCCTTAATCAGCATTAGATAAGGACTGTATTACAGGGTATCCACAGACACAATGCAGCTAGTTGAGATGGAGTATCTGGTTGGGCACCAAAAGCATGTGCTGAGTAGTTATTTGAATAATATATCTAACATTTCTTTACAATTTGCTGATGTTTAATTGTTTAAGCTGATTGCTTACATGCCTTAAATCATACACCATCATCCCAGTATTTAAAAAATGTCTGCTGTAAATGTTTTGAATGACCACTGGGAAAATGCTTTTTGTAGACCTCAGCTCGGCATTTAATACATTCATCCCCTAAAAACTGGTTAATCAACTTGACACACTAGGCCTAGGTTTTGTTTTTTTTGTTTTTTTCAGGGACAATGGACTTCCTGACGGGTCAGCCACAGCAGGTCAGAGTCAGGAAAAACATATGTCCTCCGCCTTTAGCCTAAAGACAGGAACTCTACAGGTCTGTGTGTTCAGCCCTATGGTCTACACACTGTCATTGGTTTTAGAAAGTTAATGGACAGAAAACACCACTCATTTAAAAAAAAAAAAAGTGGAGATTATGGAAACCCAATAATTTTTGCTACCATGTTTGTAACCATGCAACGGATTGCCAACACCACCCATATTGTTAAAAATGCCATCAAAACTCTTTTTTTCTTACAAAGCTGAAGCAGGCCATACTTTCTTTGAGACTGCTGTTGAGTACAATTGAATGCATTTTGATGAACTGTCAATTGGGTGGTGTGCCAGGTGCACTGCCATGGAGAGACGAGGCCAGCAAAGAGTAGTGAAAGTGGTTCAGCGCATCGCCGAGATGGAGCTCCCGCAAGTAGACTCTATCTATGCAAACAGAATTATAAAGGAAGCAGACAGTATGAGCAGAGACAGCACACACCCCAGTTACCCCTTTTTAATTGCAGCCATTCAGCAAATGGTTCAGAACAATAAAAACTGGAACATGAAGACTAAGAAACAGCTTTTATCCTTAAGCTGTGGCCTGAATCACTTCCTCATGTCAGGACAATGAGTACAGGCAATAAGACTTTAACACACTTTTTCTCTCATCCCACTTTATTATTTATTATTTCTATAATTTTTATATTTTTATAATTTATCCACCAGAGAGAGACATTTATGTGTATAATGACAATAAAGACTATTCATTCATTTATTTATTTTTATTTACTTTTATTTATATCTTTTATCTATTATTTATTGTTTTATTTGCTTATTTTATAAAATAAGGGTGTACTTTTTATTATTGTGTATTGTTTTATTTGTTTATTTTTTCTTTTCTTATTATTGCCTATTTTTATTGTTTCTGTCCGCAGCTGTTTTAGAATTGTACAGCACTTTAAAAAGAAAAAAATTGACTTTGACTTGACTTTGATTCATTCATTAAAATCAATTTTATTTGGATAGGATGTCTTTTAAAAGAAACACTTTATTTTAAAGTGCGTTTTAACTAAAAGTTTACATCAACCTCAAATAATTTTCCAGATGACACTGTATTAGTAACAGCCCATTGCAGTAGTTCCCTTCCTCTGTGCCATGTTTTTTGTGTTCCTTTTGTAGTATTTACTCTCTTGCAGACTCTCTTTATTCAGATTTTTCCACCTAGTATGGGCAATGATATCTGTAAGAGTTTCCTTCCAGTGCTTTGTGCCCGGAAAAACATGCTGATATTTTAACCTACATGAACAGGTAAAAATTCCCATTATCAGAAATGTGAGGTCTCTGCTAAATAAAATAATTTTATTGTGTACATTAACTAAGGCATCAGAAATATCATGAATGCACTCCTATGTAATTCCTGAAACTCCTGAAACATGGTGGCAGGAGTTAATCCTGGACTCAAACTCATCGTTTATTAGTCATTACAGAGACTGTAGGCTAGTACAAATAGTAAGAAGATATAAAAATAACAAGATATCCAACTAAATGACAATTACAATATCCAAATGCTTGCCTAAGCATGAGGACTCTAAACACACATAGATTTTTTTCAGTTAATTAACTGCGAGATCTTTAAGTGCCCTTCCTGCCCTAGATCAGACCAGCTCGACCTGTATATCCATTAAATTGCAGTGATGTTTTAAAGCTTTAGTCTGGAGATGACACCCTTCCTCCCCCATAAGTTCCCCCACAACTGCTTATCTCCCATACCGCCCTTGTGACCAATAGGCTCACACTATTGTTATCCCACATCCAGAAAACTACATAAAAAGATCAGTCTGTCCGGATGATGCTGTGACAAAATCTGGCTGGACAGACAGACAGACCGAAAAAAAATTCGGGGACTTCTTCCAATATATGGATGTACAGACAAAACCTTTCTTTTATGTATATGTAATATCTGAGGGAATAATCTATAATACGAAGGTCATGTTTTATGATGAATCCAGATTTACCCTGTTCCACGGTGATGAGCACATCAGGGTAAGTAAAGGAGTGGATGCACCTATGGTGGTGCACCTATTATACCCAGTGCCTACCGGACAATATTTGTACCATGCATATTGCATGGTATATCATGCCCTCTCATGTCTTGGCTAAAAACATCTTTATTCAGTTTAAAAAAGCAGGCCACCTGTGGTGACACACGTGCAGCCCTGCTTAATGTATAAACCACCATCGCCACAGATGTGCTCTTACTTCTCCACCTGCTCTTTCCCATGCTCAGCTACAGTATGATGCAGAGCAGCAAGGTGTTGTGCATCATTTCTCTCCATCAGGGAACATATCCAGTGGTTCCCTTTCAGTTGATTAACTCTGTATTACATATTGTATAGGACATATATTCACACCCCGCCAAGCAGCTATTTAATTCAGGCACAAAGTTACTCTAGCGCATCATGGACCTGCAGAGAGGATAGAATGAACCACAGAGAGGGCCATTACATAAAGATGGTGAAACCGGTCAAAAGTTTACAGTGAAGACCAACTGATGCACAAATGTCACCCACAGACATCCCTTTAAACAATGCCCATGATGTTGCCACAGTCCTGGCTGAATGTGCCTTCACACCTGAGGCAATGGGACACCCCTGCTGCTACTGTATAATCTAGGGAGATAGCCACCACGATCCACTAGGAAACTCACTGTTTGTAAAGTGCCTTACACTTCACTGGACTGGCAGACAAAGAACTGGTCACATAAACGCACACTCTCAGTATGGTCGATAGGCCACAGATGGTATACTCCTCTTACAAATGCATTTAAAATTGTTCTGAAGGCACTCCTAAGGTGGCTCTAAGAGTGGATTTCATGCCGTGTCTGGAGAAAATTTTGGACAAGACCATTGATCTGGCCATGAACACATGACCAGGCTACAAACGCTGGATTCTAATAAGGCCGCCTTATAAAGCCCATAGGAAATGCCTCGAAAATCGCTCATACGGTGTTAGCGGTCGTTCGTATGGATATTTGAGTCTGCTGATTAACCCTGATTTTACTAGTGAATAAGACATGCAATTTTTTTTCTTGATATTGGGGTATTAACAGTATCACTTTGTCAAGTACTTTCCCTTTCGTTATCTACTTTTGGGTACAGTTATAGAATAAAAACTGGATTCACTGGATTTTACCTGGATACTATAGATTTGTAACTTGTGTGAATGGCTGCTGTAACCATAAACACTGTCCTAAAATTATCATTACATTTTCATTTCATTCATGTCATTTGGCAAACATCTTTATCCAGAGCAACTTACATTTTTATCTCATTATACATCTAAGTAGTTGACGGTTAAGGGCCTTGCTTAAGGACCCAACAGTGGCAACTTGGTGATGCTGGTTTTTAGAGTATGTTTTTTACACTGAAAAAAACTAATAAATTCTTATTTCAGTCTGATACTTATTGGCCTTGGCTCATTTGTTCTAAAGAACATGTTGAAAAACTCAATTTTATTGAGTACCCCATGGTCAAACCCCTACAAATTTATACAGTATTGCATATGAGATGTTCAGGTCTACTGGACCCACAAGTTATAACAGTAAGGAAATGTAGTGAAAGAACAGGTAACCATGAAATAAATGACAAAGAAATGTTGACTTGATCTTTTCTCTGTCTGTATCCTTCTTATACCTTCTATATATTTTCTTTCATTTTTGTGTGAAC
This sequence comes from Clarias gariepinus, assembly GCF_024256425.1. NCBI lineage: Eukaryota > Metazoa > Chordata > Actinopteri > Siluriformes > Clariidae > Clarias > Clarias gariepinus. Next base: position 15,957,787 of record NC_071105.1, on the reverse strand, counting down.
ATACAGTACACACACACACACACACACAAACACAAAGTATATACAGTATAAGAAAGGAAAGTTAAAAATATTTAAAGCACAGAAAACTATGTGTGTGTGTATTAACCGTATTTTATAGGAACTGTCCATCCACTCCCTCCAAGCACAAAAAGAACAAATGCCACACATATTCTGGAGGCGAGATTCAAAACCCCAACCCTGGATATGCGAGGCAACACTGTTAAAGCCAGTGTGAACCTTCAAAATTTCATACCATTTTCTCAGCTGCAAATTGGGAGAGGGACACACGGTATAAATAGCTTTGCATCTGTGTATGTGGCATGTGATGTGTTCTTAGCACTATGTATTTCATCTCAACGTATGGTGTCAAAACAGGGCAAAATCAAATTTTCTCCAGATTTTAGGAATTTTTCAAAAATTATGCCAACGCAAAGAGGATGACACCAGAACTGACGCAAATTGCTATTATAAACATGCAGGACATACAGTCTTCTACTCTAAGGAGGCAGTACACATGCACCATATACAAGGTGTAACAGACACAGCAAAAATCTGTTAATCGCGGAAAATTCCCAACTAGTATTCCAATTAGAGTTAAATAGCACCCAGTGCTGGGTTACTGATTAACTTATTGGGTATGTTTTGATTCATACAATAGGCTTAAAATGACCCAATTATTGAGGTACTGAGCATTATTATTCTTTTTTTTAAATCAGTCAACCACATAGGTTGATTAATCTGCAACAGGTTTGATATCAAATAAGCAAGTAATGTTAATTACAAGCTGGTTTATTACATTTTCAAATTGTGTCATGAGATGATAAATGTAAACCAAGATAACTAATTAAATAACTTAAAACAAAACAAAAAACTCTTCCCAATATGAGTAACCCCAACCGTGGGTATAAATAAACAGTCCAACCTTCTTTTTTTACTGTGCAATAACTTACTCTAGGCAGCTTAAACAAATTATTCTTTGTGGTGTGTAATATGAAATCCTAGTATGGAATAATTAACTTTTTTGAAATAATTGTTAATTGAATATGTTTTAGCTAGGAAATGAATACTGGAATTACTTTGTAATAGTTTTATTTACATAATAGCATACTGAATTTCTTCCCTTGTACTCCCTTTGTTCAGCTTCAAGCTACCTCTTGTTACATTTACTTTAATCAGGGCCGCTAATGAACCAAACTAATGGGAAATTGCACGCAGACTTGCAATTCAATCCTTCCCTCAATTTTCATTATTACCAGGTGCATTTCATAAGATCCTACTGTGACTTGACATGCCTTTACCATGACCAATTTGAACGATAAGGTTTGCCTAAAACTGCAAATTAATATTGTTTTCTGGGTTTTCAAAAAAAATGGAGCAAAAAAACAAAAAAAAAAGCTAGATAAAAGCTAGTAGGAGCACAAGAACTATGAAAGACTTGCAAAGAATTTAAAAACCAAAATGTCATCAGGCCTCTTAGTACTGAGAAAGCAGGGGAGGTCAATGGACATGTGTTTGGTCCTTCGAGGAATTCAGTAATAGCAGAACAATGCTGGTATGACACAAAGTTTGGGTTAAAACATAGAACAAATCATGTTGGTATGATTTAGTTAAGGGATTTGAATCCTAAAGGCTAATAAAATAAAATAAAATAAAATAAAAAAAGGTGTGTGCTTAGATGGGTGTGAGTTTACTAAGAATAGATTATGGTGTAGGAATTATTCTCCTACTCACTGTGTTTTAAAGGTATTTTAACCTTTGCCTCCTATCCGCTCAGGACAAAAACATTTCTTTTACTGGAATGGGCTCAATGTTAGGAGTTCCTAAAGTCCCGGGGAATATGTATGTTAAAAAACATGGATATTTTTTTTTTTTTTTAAGTTTAAATTAAAAGCATAAAACCCTGATTTATTAAGAATGGCCTGAGCATGTCAATAAGTGCATTGTTGACTTTAATATGCATTGACATTCAAGTTAAATTGAACACAACTCCTCTCCAATAGGTTAAGTGAAAATAGTGAACTGCTCAGCCAAAAAGTCTCACATTCAAATATTTTATTTAACTGCCATTCTATTGATTATGGCACATAATGTGTTAGCCAATTTATTTGTCAAAATGATTCCAGAACCACTCATTTACAATTTGAGTCCTGGAATATGACCCTGCCATGAGGAAAGGGAAAAAAATCTATTGATGGGATAACCTTGTTATTCAAAACATTTAGGAGGTCAGGTGGCTTCATTTTATTGCCACATAACGTTGCTGAGTCTAGACCTGACCAACCCCAGATCATAACACTGCCTTATAACACTGATAGTTACATCACTTCCCTTCTTAACCTGATGCACACATCACTGTGGAATAGAGTACATCTGGATTCAACAGACCACATTATATTTTTTTATTGCTTCATAAATTTAGTCTTTATGTTCTATAGCAAATTAAAGCTTTGGTGCTGATTAGCTTCACTAACAAGTGTTTTTGTTCTAGACACAAAGCAATTAAGTCCAGTAAGTTATTGCTGTAGTGGTTATGTGAAAATGCTCTTATTGTCATGTCAAAACTTTTCATAAACATAAGTGTGGTCACAATTTAGTACTACTGTGGTCCAGTGTTGGGTGTAATGCATTACAAAGTACTTATTTTTCTATGTAATCATAGTAATGTGAACTGTAATGTATGAAAGTCGTCCTACAAGCCCTGTCCCCGCCCGATAACCCATCCCCCTCTGTTGTTCCTGCTGTTAGTAGTTCACAGATTATGGGCCAAACTTTGCTAAGTGATGATGATAGAATATTTATAAAGTTCTTGACTAAAACAACATGCATGAGGAATCACAAAGGAGTTTTCATTTTCTGCAATGGAAAAATACTCTAACTAGTTACTTTTATCAGAAGGTAATGCTGTAATGTAACTGATTACTTTTTAATGACAGTAATTTTATAATCTAAGTAGTTACTTTAAAAAGTAACATCCCCCAACACTTCTGTGGAGTAACATGAAGATTTTCTATTTAATTTTACTGACTCACTATCTGTCATCATAAAAGTATGAAAAATTACAAAACTTAAAAAAATACTGGAAGATGTTTTGCCCTTATTTTCAATAGAATTTCATCATTCACCAGTTCCCACCAAGGAGCAACCTTCAGATATATATATATAAAAATGAGTCTAGCACCGAAGTGCCAAAACATGCAGTTTCTCAAATGACCACTAGGCTCCAAAAATTTTAGATCCTTATGTTAAAATATCCACATCACAACAGAAATATACATGAGTATATTTTATGTAAATTATCAGTTAAAATTACATCAAGCCATACATTATGGAATACAGGAATAATTATGGCAAATTGTGTTGCCATGTTCATCACTTGGTAGAGCAATAAAAATATTACCATCAGTGTTTTTAGTAGGGGGAATGTATGTTCCACATCGATCACCAACCATAGCACAAACACCAGATATAAAGAAATTTACAGAAACCGACAAAGACGATGAGTATGCTCAAGTTATTATAGTACAAAGAAATATATACTTTGTTTTATAACAACTTAGTCCCTAGTTGTACTACAGAGGTTTCTAGATGGATAGATGGATATTATATGTATAACACTAACAGCGAGTTAGCTAGCTTGTGGTAACTGATGTACATGGGCTTGTTCCGATCAACAACCAGGCCCTCTTTATTCTGGCCATATGCCCATTTATGGATTAACCAGGGTTCATTGAATTTAGCTCCTGCAAAGATTATGACGACCAGTGCTCTAACAGTTAAGCTTTAAAACTTCTCTTTACGAAACCTATTAGTGACATCACAGAGGATTTGTCCAGTTCTTTTTTCACACAGTATATGATTTCCACTCCCTGGCCAGGTTTCCTCTATCATACAACAGCTACCAACCAGAGGGGGATGAAGGCCAAATGTGTTTCCTCTAACTACTACATTGTCCAATCCAATATGAAGCTGCTACTCATGCAGTGTCACAGGGCAGCACAACAAGGCAGCACACTTGGAGGGGGTAAGGGCAAAATGTGGTTGCTCTAACTACCACATTTTACAGTATTAAGCGGCTACTCATGCGGTGTCGCTGGGCAGCATAACTCGCCAGCACACTTAGAAGCACACTGTCTGGCTTCCCCTGCATTTATGAGCTAACAGATGCGAATGAATGTCACTCCAACAGGGACAGAAAGTAAGGTCCTGCTGGGATACCTTTTCACTGGTTCCTAAACCAAAAGTAAGGTTAAGCCAGGAAAATTCTCCCTCTTTTCTCTCTCTCTCTCTCTCTCTCTCTCTCTCTCTCTCTCACACACACACACACACAGACACACTCACTCTCACACAGGCATGCACACACACACGCACCAAAGACAGAGCACCTAAAGTATATGAAACAAAAAAAGTGGATTTAATTAGAAGGTAAGCCATGGTGGTGAATGCTCATGCCACTTTCTTTCTGACAAGTGCAATTAAGCTACTACAATTATGCTGCCTTTCTTTCTCTCCTACATACATTAAAAATGTGCTAATCTTAGCTGCACTGTCGCTCCTATCCTCTATTTCAATATGACCACATTAGGCTGTGACATGAGCTAAGATCTGATTAAAGTAAAACTCTGACAAATGAATGCTCTATAAAAGTTGTCATTTTTGAGACAAATATGGTATTAAATGTTGTGTCTAAATTATGATAAATCACAAACGAAATTGTCTTTGCACACTACATTATCATGGAAACAATACAGAATTAATTTAGTTAAATATATTAAGGCTTCCAGCATATGTTTTTATATTTGTCAAAAAACCTGTACAATCAATGGCTTTATCAGTTAACATTATACAATTATAAAATATGTTCCTTATTTGACTTTCGTTTAAATCGGGAAAATATTATTTATAGCCAATCATGGAAATCTGTGAGGTCATGTAGAAGGAAAATGGCTGGCAGATTTTTTCCCCAACATTCCTTCTAGTAAATTTCAGGTGTGCCTTTAGTTCAGCTGTTCTCAAATGTGACTTCCTTCTTATCATGCGTTCACAGACAGTGAAGCTATGAAGAAATTATGATATTGTTGATGTCTGCACAGGGTCTTCTAGTTAAGCTAATGAATGCTGTAACTCTTTGGAAGCCATTGTGCTCTTTCTAAATGTGCATTTTATTTGGATAAATAATTAAATGGTAGATTTGGTAATGTCTGCATTGTCCATATGTCTGTTTAGCTGTGAGATGTTCCAAAGTCAGAGATACTGTACTTACAGTAGTGTGTAAACATATCATTGGACACAGATGTGCACCCTCATTAACTTATTTACTATGAATGTAAACACTAGTCCTAATTTATACTTTAAAATGCATAAAAATTTCGTAAATGCGTATAATTTAAAAAGATTATCGTTGGTTTTGAATAATTCTGTGGCTATCTTTATTCACATCATGTCTCTACAGAGTAATGTCAAAAGAGCAGAAGAAATACACATAAATTTGAACCTGCAACACAGCAAAAACAGAAATAATCATTAAAGATTATACATAACATCTACAATGGTGATATAAATTAAAGTACATCATTCCTGGTGAGGTTGGGCAAAAGTGGTATACTCTTCCTGTCTAAGCTTTGATATGTTTAACATGGAAGTGCAACTAGTCTGTTGCTTTTATCAAACATATTTTTATTAGGAGAATTAGGATTGTAACATCATTGTGAAAAATATTTAAACCACTTAAATTCTCCTAGAAAATGCATGTAATGTATTTTGGTCAGAATATTCTCTGCATTGTTGTTTTTCATCCCAAAAAGAGGACATTCAGTTTCGGGCAGATATTAGTGAAGAATGATTGAACTATAAATAGTTCTGCTTGTATTAGTGTTTATGGAGCCCCTAAAGGGTATGGAAAGAAAAATATGTAAAAGAAAACTGAATTATTTCTGTTATTTCCCAAGTCCTAACAAGCTGTTATAGTTTTAACATATTCCTCACCACTAAAATAACTAAAAGTTTAAACTGAGCTAAAACACAGTAAATTAAATTATGTAGGATTGTCTCACATTTTCTATACATGAAGCATCTAAACATTGCTTACAACCAATTGTAATGCAGAAGGTGGGATTTCCTAATCTCACATTAACAATAACACTAAGCAATGACACTTCTTACACTGACAGATATATTTTCACCCATCTGGTAATATATTATAGCCTATATATTTAATCATTTTTTTTCTTCCTACAGTACAGGTATGTACCTTATGAGGCTCAGGAAAAGTTTTAGATGTCAGCCACCTGTGTGTGTTTGGTGCTAAAATCAAATAGTAGCTTGCGCAATCTTTAAAACCAGTAGACTAAGCTATTTTTTAATATATAAAATGTGCAAATATATATATAATTTATATTAAAAAAACACTCTTTAGTGTACAGTATTTGAAGCAAATTTCAGGAGCATTGAGTGTGAGGCAGGAATACACACAGGATGGGATGCAAGTCAATCGTGAGGCACTATGTTCCCACACATTCACACATTCAATCTGTACCACCATGTTATATCGCTGTAATAATTTGAGAAATACTCTCTTTTGTCCCCAGGGCTAATCTCAGATCTGAGGCTGTTTCTCCTGGGCAGTTTTGTCACAAACTCAGGGCTGATGAAGAACAAAGACACTGAAAGTATACGACACTGATATTCTGTCTTTCCTTTGTGTCATTTTGATTATATATCGAATCCCACGGTGGAAATATTTTAATAAGCAATGTTGAGTCAGACACAGTATACAAACAATGCCTGGCCTTAATATTAACGGAATAAATATATCTGTGGAGGACACGTATGTTCTGCACAGAACGTATAAACTACAGTTTATATATATATAAAGAGAGAGAGAGAGAGACAGAGTGAAAAAAATAATAATTTCCTTTTGCTCAAGTTTTATAGATGTGTAGATTTTCATATACAAACTAGATCCAAACCCTTCAGTTATCTCACAAATAATGAAAACTTTGGAGCTGATACTCGACTTCTCTAAAATCACTATGGCATCCATCAAATGGACAGCACAAATTGCCAGGATGACAAACAAAGAGAGATGTAGGATATACTGACTTATAAGAGCAAGACAGCAGAGAGGGACTCATAAAAAAGAAAGATGGGGCCTGGAATGGAAAAAAAAAAAGTAAACTGGGAGAAAGAGGTAAAATGGAATATGAAGAGATAGTACCAGCCTTCTCTAAAGAAAGTGCTGGAAGAAAAATGACAGAGAGGTAAAAACTGAGCTACACAACAATGATTTGCTATTCCATGCCTCCCTGTCCCTAATTACAACTAAGAGGCAACTAGCCTTCACTACATAAACTGGAGAACTACAGACCCAGAGCGAGAATGCAAAACTCCACACAGACAGTAAGCTTTGCTCAGGATCAAACCAGGCCTGCTGGAAGGAAATATATATATATATTTTTAAACCGAATACCTTAACATTTCTTTATATGGCATGAAAAATGGTTTAAGTGTTTGAGTAGAAAAAATGCACAAATTTTCCTGTGTGAATACTGACAAAACTTTGCTACTTAAGTGGCAGCATAGCCAGTAATTGCTTCTAGACTGGTTTCTTTCTCCACAGTGCAGAGATGAAAAAGCTCCATGGCAACTTTTTCACCTATTGATTTTCGAACTAGTGTCATGTTGCTCTTACTGGTGTCATGTCAAACTTGACCCCTTACCTATTTCTTCGAGCAGTCTTCTGCTTCCTTTAGCTCATTAGTGGCTAATGTCTTGAATATTGTCAATATGTCAGAAGAGCATGCCATTTTTCAAAGTACCCCTAAAAAGATATATTGGCTGGCCTGTGTAACTCTACTCTATGCTTAATAACTAACGATCTTCAATATGTCATTTCCTAGCTAAATGTTTGAGAAGTGCTTTCTATTAGTCAAGAGAAACACCAGTAATGTAAATATGGTCATATTGTTGTGCTCACACAGCACTGAATTAGTTTTTTCTAAATTCGTATTGACTAACGTATTCAAGCAGCCTATCCACCTTTTCCCTTAAATTGAGTGATGCTCTTAATACATTACATCACACTGAATGCATCATTTTTATTTATTTTTTTCTGGGCACTTCTTTATTTAATCTACATCCATTAATCCCCTTAGCTATCTGAATACAATAAATAAATTTTTTCGCTCATGTACATTTAAATAAATACAGTATTCAAAAATGCTCCATTTGTCCTTAATTGCATAATCAGAATTGCAAAAGCAAATTCATTTGTATTAAAATGAGAAATCAAATTGTACTGTAATAACTCTTAAATCCCTTAATTTAGTACTTTTACAATTAATACAGCTTTGCGAGATATACATTACCAAGTCAAAATTGCCTGGGCTTCACCTCCGAGGTATGGAAAGTTTCACCTTTGGAGAGATAGGGGTGAGGGAAAGTAAGGATGATGAAGGGGAAGATGAAAGAGAAGACAAAGCACAAGATCAGGGATAGTTTCAGGATAAGGGACCCTTGTTTCTAGGTGCTGGGGACACTGAAAGGAAAGGATGTGTGCAAAGGAAAGAGAGGAAGTTAGATATTGTGAAGTGGTAAAGACCACTTCCAGAATGGGCCTTGCAGACAGAAGTGGCAGAAGCCACATTTTGAGTTGAGCAACCATGGCGTGCTTATACAGCTCAATGTAGACCTCTTGGTTATATGTAATTCAATTAATTTTTATTTGTATAGTGCTTTTACTATGGTCATTGTCACAAAGCAGCTTTACAGAATCTAAAAAAAAAAATTATGGAAATGTATTTGGTTATAGAACAGCTCCATCTAAGCATGCATTATGTAGGCCATAGTGCTGGTTATGTTGTGCACTTGCTGGCAGAAAGAGTTGATGCAGAAGAAAGTCATTGGCCTGGTCTCGGAGCAGGGTCTGGACAGGTTGGTCTTGCACAGTGCATAGTTGAAGAAGCTCCTAGCATTGCATATGGTGCTGTAGAGGTTTTGGTTGAGCTCACAAATGGCAAGGACTCTTCTTACGAGATCATTCTTCACTCTTCGGGTTTGGCATTGGTGTGACACTTCTTAGGATGTTTGGGAAATGAAGAGCTAGGAGCAGGCTTGGTGAATCTAATACAATTTATCATTCTTGATGTGAAATAAAGGTTTATATTTAGCATACATTTATAGCATCTGCTTGGGGTGCTGGTACCTTCAGACACAGGTCTCAAACTCTCTCACTCCTTCTGCTAACCCAAAGAAAAAACTTCTAAAGAATTAGGGTTAGAAAGTTTCACGTATAATATATTGGCTTCACTGACTTCACTATATCTGCACTCAAAGATCAGTCATACCCCTGCATCCACAAAAAGTCATCCACTTCACTTTCTCAAAGGTAGGGAGTAAAAGAGAGTTTGGTGTTCTTGTTTGCAGCTGACAACAGAGCATTCATCATGTCTTGCCTTTAGATGTGATATACTGTAGTTCTCTATAGTCACTTGTGTCTGTTATATAAATAAAAATGCAGACTCTTATTTTATACCGTGTAACATATTACAGTATTTTACTGTAGGCATGTTTTACACTTGTTTACTGTACTTATCCCATGCTTGATTTCTTAAGACCCCTTCATACATGCAGTTTATTGAATTCTGGTTTGGCTAGCCCTCTCAGCTAATAGCAGGGGTCAGGGAGATGAGGTGGAGTGAATACAGGTGCAGACTCTTCATTACAAAGTACTAAACAAGAAAAACAAACAATATCAAAACGTCAAAACAAGAACATGAATTAGGTACATGAACTTGAACTAAATGCTAGCCCACAAGAACAATGTAAGGAATGTCAGCTATATTTTGGAATTATTATTTTTGCACAGAATAAGCGTTGTGGAATTAGGTCCTGATTATTGGTCCTTGAGTTCTAGTTTCCACTTCACAGTCTGTATGCAAAGCAGGAAAATCATCAAAAAACCAGGATCAATCGTAATGTACTTATATGCAGCTCAGTATTGATTTGTTTTGGATTGGCAGACTTGAACAAAAAAAAATCTAACTATGAAAAAAGAATTGTACTGTGCAGTTAAACACATTATAGCTACAGCCTGTCATCACTAGTATTCATACCTCCACTCCACATATATTGTGTCCCTGACCAGGATAAGTCAAATACTAAAGATTACAATAAATTAAGAAATGACACGAACACAGGACTCATGCATAGATGACAGATGATGAGACTTAACCACTGGGGGCAACTGGCAACTTCCATAACAGCAGATTTAATTAAAGGATGTGTGCCAGATGTTGCACTGTTCATTGAAAACTCATGATCAATATGACACCACATGCACAAAGGAAAGCAAAATATAAAAGTGAATATTTATTATATTACAGTAACATATAGCTTTGCCTAGTCTATAAATTACATATTTATTTGTGAAGTGCAGAGTTAAATAAACAACAATCTTTTCATAATGATTTAACAAGAGTCAAAACAATACATACTTTTTTTCCCTTCCCTAATTAAGGGAAGCTAAATCACAGCATATTAAAATAGCCATGCTAACGCTCTGTTAATTATGCACATCTTCAAAGAATGCCTCATCAAACCCAGCATGTTCTGTGCTTAACTGAGGTAATTACCCATGTGAACTCTGTTGGTTGTTACATTTTATGTTTTTACATTAATTTGGCATCCACCTCAGTGACTTACAGAATAACATCCAAACACAGAGCTACTACGCAGTTGATTTTTTTTTTACTTATTTTTTTTCCAATAGCATTAAAAAATATATATTAGCAATGAATTAATTTGCTTTATTGGTTTTTATTATACTACCAGCTACAGTATTGCACATGCGCCTTCTTAATCACCCCTAAAATGCATGTAAAATGAGCTTAAATACAGTAAGTTGGCCCAAATGAACAGAAGGTCTAGGGGCATTTAACTGTATGTAATCACTCAATTCAGCTGTCAATACACTAAATGTACACACAATCAATCAACTCAATCAATCAATTTCTACTTAAGACTTTGTGGTACACTTAATATTAAACATTTGATTTGTTTAGTGGACAATGGCACATGAGGTTACATCTTATCTTTTAGTTGTTCTAATTTGGATATGTGCCAAACATTAATTACCAGCTGCTTTGTATCCTATAGTTAACATATACATTTTCTTGCTACACAAATGGAATTTTGAGGAAAAATTCCATTATTAGATGTACTAATGTTCACTATTCTTTACTGAAACCTTTTGATAAAAGAATTGATATACTAAATTTATATCATATGTACTTTAATTGACCATGGTAGGGCTTAAGGTTTGAACAAGCATCACGTGATTGTACAGTTATACTTTTAATGGCCTGCTGTGTTTAACCTCATGCACTTTAGCTGACAGGGATATGGGTTTGGAACTGTGTAAACACTAACTATTCTAATGATCAATAAAGCAATATGGCAATATTTGATAAAGAATAGTAAAGATGTGAAGTTATGATTTCATGTTCAATATTTTACATAACAAGGCTTTACAATCAAATAAAAATATTTTTGTCTCAAGTAGCTTATACATATTAACATTATGTTAACTTTAAGCTAAACTTAAATATTTTACTTAAGTGGGAAAAATTGTTGTTCAGGTTTGCAATAAAATTATCATTATTACATTATTATTATTACTATTAATTCAGGTTTATAATATTAATATAAATATAAATAATAATAACTACAACACTAATCATCATAACAATACTACTAATAATTTTACATATAAAGAATATGTAATGCAAGCACATTTAAAAATTGTACCTTAATTAATAGGTAATAGGTAAAATGTGTTAACCTCCTAATTGTGTTACTTAAAATAACTTGTACTTATTTAAAAAAAAAACAAGTAAAGTTTATTTTTAAATAAAGTTTACTATATCCTTTATTTACTTTTGCTTTATTTTTAAATTATTTGGTTTTTAACTAATACATACTGTACCACCTTTATAACAACAAGCTGTTAGCAAGTGTTTTACAAACTGTTGGGTTGGTAAAAAAAAAAAAAAAAAAAGCCTTAACTATCACTGGCTAAACACAGAAAATTGTGCCTAAGGCCTTGAAAACTCTTCTTTTTCTTAAAACTCTCTAACCAGAAAACTTTTTTTTTATTAGAATGCTAATTTAAGTACTGCAGAAAGATTTAGGTTTTCTAACATCATAAAACTGCCAGGGACTCCACTATTCAAAAACCTTAAGCAAGTTTCTTCACCACCCATACCAAAACCAAGAAGAGTCTTTAAGCATGCTTTCCCTGCACCCAGTGAAATGGTGGGTCACTCAGTGCTAGAGGATCAGAGGGAACATGGTGCAGGGAGGGGTGAGATAAGTGCTTTGACGTAAATGGATGCTGGTCTATGTTTGGGTTTGTAGGCAAGTGTATCAGTGTATTAAATCTGATGTTGGCAACTTTAGAAAGCAGGAGTATAGCAATAGGGTGGTATAAAGTTCGAAACAGCAAAAGATAGTTTTAAGTTTGACCAAACTCCTGGTGTGATGTACATCTTCAAAAGAACACAAACCATTTTACTGATCTGGTGAAATCCTGAAGAACAAAAAGGAAGTTGTACAGATGTATGTCTGGAGATGAACCAGTAAAAGTTAGCTCAAGAGAAGGGCAGAAAGAGAGAGAAAAAGGGAGAGAGTGTGGGAGAGTTAGCATGTTACTATTAGATCCATGAGGAAAAGAGAAAGAGAGAAGAATGAACTCCTTTTTTTATCAAAAACCTCTTACAGGTGGTATGGGAGACTTTAAGATCCTCAGAGGCCGACCTGCCAGAAGCGAAATGCAATAGTCCAGTCTAAAAATAAAAAGGACTGAGCCAGAACCTGATTCTTCTGTAAGGATAAAGAGGACAAATCCTTATGATGTTGTTAAGTAAAAATTACCATGTCACATAGGCAATGTGAGAGGAAAAGCACAGTTGGCTCTTTATAATTACCCCAGTGTTTCTTGTAGTGACCTTGAAAGATCACAAATGTTGTCCAGGGAGATCACAAGAAGATGAATCATCTGGGATGAATAGCAGTTCAGGGGTGCTGGGATTTTTCACCAGGCAAGTTGCCATCTACGATGAGGTCTGATAGACATCCTGAGATCTGAGTGGAAACATCAGTGTCTTTGGGATGGAAGAAAAGAAAAATGTGTTGAGTGTTAACAAATATGTTGAGTGTCATTAGAATAGCAGTATTATGAAAGTCTATGTTAAGATTTGGCCTCACTAAAAGATCACCAAGTATAGAGGAAATAGAGCATCAAGAATAGTTTCATGTGATACCAGTGGGGAGTCAGCATGGAGCACTTGTGGTTCCCATTACTGTCACTGTATGACTAGTCTTTCAGGTAACAACCAAACCATTGGCATGCTTTGCCACAAATTCTAAAATCATGATACATGATAAGAGAGTGTTGTGAATTTTGGATTTTGAGCATAATTTTGAACTCTAATACTCCGCATACTGTGGAGGCAGAATCCATGACCCAGCTCAGACCAAAGGCTGAGGAGGTCTGTGTCTCCCCGTTCTTGCTACTTCCTCTGGCCTTGCTGTTGTCATTCCCCATGGTCTTGCTGTGGTTACTGCCCCGTTCCCTGGCCATACTGACGACTTGGTGATTTGCAACCCTTACATGTACAGTACTTTGTATCAAGTTTGTACACTTCCTTGTAACAACAATGTCTACTTTCATCTGTCTTAACAAGCCATTTGTGTTATCATGGTCTGTGTTATGGTTTGACTTGTTTCCCATTCCTGCTCAGGCTTTTGCCTTACCTGTATACTGCTGTCTGTCAACCTCCTGACATGCTGCCTGTTTTTGGATTCTGTCATTTGAATGTTGTTCATTTAACTGGCTGTTTAAATAAAACACACTTTACCTGCTATTGCATCTGTCTCACCTCCCTCAACTGTCTCTGTAAGCCATTAATATCAAACCAGCACAGTCAAATTCAGTAGACAGTTTAAAAATGTACAATTATTGTTAGAATGCAAGGGTTGAAGAGTTTGTAAAAATACAGTAAATAAAAGATCGAAGGCAAAAAAAAAAGCGTATCAGCTTTAATGTAATCTGTGATATCTAATGTAGAATCTGTGATATTATTTTAGGTTGAAGCCCACGAACATGTCAGCCTGTCTTTCTGTAGGCAGAACTCTCTGCATAACTTATTAATACAAGGAAATAAAATTTTGTATCTTATGCCTTGTTTACGCTAAGTTGTACTTCTTTCATCATCAGCCAAATACACTCCTGTTTAAAGTATTATTATTATTAAGGATTATTACATTTAGCAAATAAATGTTGATCACATCACTTTTTTCTCAATACACTACTTTTCACTCAACAGGCATGAGGTTATCATATCATTATCACCTTGGTAACGGTCCGTAATAGTCTATAATAGTGGATTAAACATTTGTCTCATGGAAATGGGGGTATTATGCAACAAGTGAACACTTTGTCACTAATGTAGATGTGTTGGGGGAGAAAAAACTATTTTAACAAGGGCCAAATTGTGATGGTGATTAAATCAGCGCAAATCCAATACTGCATCTCCTGTGGGATGTCCCTGGTCTGTAGTGGTCATAACCTACAAAAAGGGGTCCAACAGGGTCTTGGGTGGTCAAAGCTCATTGATGCATGTGGGGAACGGAAGCTGGCCCATGTATACTGATCCAACAGAAGTGCTACTGTAGCTCAAATTGCTTAAAGCGTTCATGCTGGCTCAGAGGGGGGAACCTATACAATATTAGGCAGGTGATCATAATGTTATGGCTGTTCAGTACACTTTGTTCATTCATTGCATAAACTTCCTTTCTCTCTAACTAACACTTGCACAATCACATATGCTTCTCCACATGAGTGCATACAGATGGACGGGGCTATGGCACCCGTTGTGGGTTGCTCATGGCACACATGTCAGCTGAAGCGGAAACTTCCGTAGCACTAATTGGCAGATGTGATGCCCAGCTGTGCGTGCCTGGGGTCAACCACACCGGCACATGGCAGCTCTGCAACCGTGCGTCTGCACTCAGCCTGAAATAAAATTCAATTTCACGCACAGAACCTGTGAGCGCAGAAGAGGCCTCAAGATGGATAGAGAGAAAGCGAATTTGTGCTTGAGGTCGGTTGTGTAGAACAAACGCAGAATAGTGATTCTTTCTCAGACTGTAGCATGCTTGATGATCTGCAGCACTGCCTGTCTGAGAGTGCTGATTTAATTCGATATGATGTATTACCACTAAGAAAAAATAATAATACAAAAATTACAAAAGCAATAACATGTTGGTGAGATAAACCAATGGATCTAAGTAGTTAATCTTACCAAAAACAATGAAAAATCAAAATGAGAACTTATACTGTACATAAAGGTATACTTCTTTTTTTTTAATTTAAAATGAATATTGTATGCTCAAAATCATATGAACTTAGGTTAACAGTAGAGATCAAGGAAGGGGTTTAGAATTTGCTAAACTGACTTTGTTTCCTTGAAATGATTTTTTATTTATTGTTATTATTATTTTTTCATACCAAGCGTGCCATATCGTTCCAATGATCTTCTGTACTTTTTATTTAACAAATCTGGCACTGTGTAGCAAATAAAGCAGAAAAAAATCTGTCAGCGAGATGGTCATTTTGGATGCAAGTTCAGGTTCACAAAAAAAAAAAAAGCATGGCATCTATCCAAATTTCAATTCCATAAACAGGGTCAGAGGTTAGGCACAGGTGAGATGCCAAATATGGTTAAGGCAAGCATAAAAGCAAAGTATCAAATGAAATGACTTTAAACATGTGCTAAAACATGTAGTATACACAGAGGCTTGGAATGGACAGGAGTGAGACTTTACAATGAGTCATTTAAGGTCCAGATTATTTAAGGGTCAGTGTGTTTACAAACAGGTGAGGATAAAATCAGTAGTGAACCTGGAAACACTGGCCCCACTATGGCCACACATTCAAATGCATAACTTTCAAGTAAACTGCAGCTACAGTATAAAGTTTCTTTCACGCCCTGTCTCTGTGTGAGTTTACTTTATATATACACCACCAGTCAAAGGTTTGGATGCACCTTCTAATTGCATAGTCTTTCCTGATTTTAAACAACTCTGATGGAATCCCATATATGCAATAATCCACTTTGACAGTTGATATTGAGATGTGTCTGCTACTTATGATCTGCTAATTATGAAGTCTGCTAAGTCTTCATAATGACTCTAATCTAAGGTGGTGTTAATTGGTGATGTTTGAGGCTGGTAACTCTAATAAACTTCTCTGCAACAGATTTTTGCCAGTTTTGGTCATGCTTTCCTGGGATGGTCTTCATAAGAGCCAGTTTCATCATCGTGTTTGATGGGTTTACTGTTCTTGTACTGTTATTGCAAGAACTATTCCAGAACAGCTGACCTTTATGTCTTAAAGTAGAGACAAGACAAGACTTTGCATATGATCAGCTGACCTTTGTGTCTTAAAGTGAAACCTCACTTGTTGTTGTTACTTAATTACATAATTCCATATGTGTTATTTCATGGTCTCGAAATCTTTATTATTGTTTAAGAATGTAGAAAATAAATAAATAAATAATATTAATAATAATAATAATAATAATAATAATAATAATCAATTATTTTTCATGTTTTTAACAACATAGAGATTTTTTTTCTCTCCCACATATCCCAGTTAGGGGACTGGTATCAGAGCGCATGGTCAGCCACCTTACAGATAGGGTTAAGGGCTCAACAGTGGAAGGTGTGTCCAATCCTTTGACTGTAGGTGGTGTATACGTCTCCATCCAGGGATTGGCTTCATTAGTTAAGAGAGTTAAGAATGTGCTTAGGCAGTGTGATCAATCTCTCCCATAACACGTTTATCCTTCCCCATGAGCAATCACCATACGTCAAAACAATATCACGGAAGCCTTGTTAAAGGAATATTGAAGAATTAAAAGTAAGACTATACATATAATAGCATTGTGGATTTGCTTATTCCAAGCAGATTTCCCCATGCTTATGACTATAATTACTTAAGTGATTTACACTAGATATTATTTTAGTTTTCTTAAACTGACTGCATTTGCATACAATTTAATGCCATCATGATCGCTTCATTAAAATTTTAAAATATGGAAAAACCATAATAAATGCCCTATGGCTTTGCTACAAAATGATGTAACTGTGTAAAGCTTAAGTTTTATGTATTGAAACTATATTTCAATCATTTTTGTTTGAATCTCCAAAAACAGTTAAGATGAAAGAATAGAAATATGTTGAGCTCTGTGTCTGGGGACAGAAAAGAGAGCCAGTGAGATTGAGAACATTTCACACTCCGCTAGTGGTCGTTGGCAGGTTAGTTTTCTGAGTCATTAATTCTTCAGGTTTGGTCACAGACTGGTGGCTTTTAATGAGAGAGGGATGTATGATGGCAGGACTGAACGGAAACAGAAAGACAACTCTACTCTGTAGGTACTCCTGATCTCACTCTATAGGGGAGATATGAGCTCAGTCACATAATTAATTAAAAAAGGGATTAGAATTATTAGATGCAAAAAATATGCCAGACAGCTTACACCTGCACATGTTTACCTAATTATTATGTGGTTTGTCTCAGAGTACTATGTTTTACCTTATGATGCTAATCTCCTCGAGTGGGACAAAACACTCACTCACTCATCTTCTATACTGCTTTATCCTGTATTCAGGGTCGCGGGGACCTGGAGCCTATCCCTTGAGGCTTAGGGCACGAGGCAGGGTATACCCTGGACAGGGTGCCAATCCATCGCAGGGCACGCACACTACGGGCAATTTGAGAACATCAATTAACCTTACCTACATGTCTTTGGACTGTGGGAGAAAACCCACCAAACATGGGGAGAACATGCAAACTCCATGCACACAGAGCCGGGAATCGAACCCGGACCCTGGAGGTGCAAGGCGACAGTGCTAACGACTACACCACCGTGCCGCCTCGGGGACAAAACACACCATGCCAAAATAAATTATTTGACAGCTATGGTACTTTTTTTAAATTGTATGAGCTAGAGGGAAAACCCTCCCTGTTTTATGAGCTTCTTCCTCACAAGCACACATCGCTAGTGAACGAATGACCGAAATACTACTTTTATAAAATGTAAATGATTTTACTGACACTGCTATTGAGCTAGCAGGTTGCACTCCCCTGTGAGCTGACCAGATGGCTGACTCCTTTAAGAGGTCCAGTGCCAGTCTACTGTACATACTGCACACTGTATATGTGAATAATTGTTGGTGGGCCAACATGCAAGCTTTCAACATTTATTGCTCTTTTAACCTTACCAGCTGCATGAGTTTACTGATATTGTTATAGTAGCAGTCTACATTACCACTGTAACCTATTGCTACAGTATCAACCTCAGAAAGAAAACAGAAAGAAAGAAAACCACAGACAGAGGTTAAATTCAAACTGGTACTGTGTAGACCAACGGTGAGAAGAATAAACCATGGTGGTGTGGAAGTTTCTCCACTTATTTTGCTTTATAATAACCTTAGCTAACTAACTGTTCTCAGGTCAAATCCAGAATAATGTAAAACGGATAGGTGCAATCTAGCATGTAGAGTCCCTGTCCGACACACCAAGCAGTGCCATTGTTCAGGGGTTAGAGAGGGAACTGGGATTGTGTTTGTTGGATTGTGTTAGAAGCTTGCTAGGTTGTAATTTGATTTAGCTATGAACAAAATGGCAAGGTACGTTATGATCCTATCACTTATGTTAACTAGAGGAATGAAGGATCAAAACACAACATGGATGATTCAGCAGCAATTCAGAACAAATTGGAAGCAATTGATAAGGACACAAAGTGTTGTTTAAGATAACATGTTAGCAGATATGTTTTCTTGCTGAAAGTGCTTCCAAGTGGGTTTTGGCAGACAGCTGTTCTTGCCTATTGCCAGTACTGTGTACCACCACTGAGTCTTTTAGTGGTATACAGTACTGGACATCAACAGGCAACTTTCACCCATGCTCATAGATATTAATAATTTGAAGCTGAAACTACAGGTACAAATGCAAAACTATAGTATATTCAGTAAGTCCAATATAATGTGTGCAAAAAAACTAAACACTTCATGCAACAGCAACTAATATATGTGCAGCGTGGGTAGATGCAAGGCATATTTGAAGGTTTAGATGTGAGCGCTTGTCTTTTGTTGCATGTTTTTGTGAACAATATCTTACCTGTCACTTTTTTTAATATTTGCAATTTTACATTTCCACAGTACTGTATGCAATGGCTTAAAAATTATCCAGCCTCTGAATTTTTGCAATAACTAATGTATGTGAAATGTGATTGGATGGGATGTACAGTGTGTGGGAGGATGTGATGTGAATACTTGTCTTTTGCTGAATGGTTGTTATCGCAACCTGTTAGATGTGACAATCTTTGGAGATGCAACTGCAGTTTGTTTGTCTATGAAAATGACACTAAAACTTTTAATCTTACCGTGCATTTGTTTTGATTTTGTTTTGTTTTTTGCAAAACAGTGGATTCCCAGGATTTGAGAAATCCTTTGAACCTTTAAATACATGCTTCAAATTTGAAAATTAATACATTTGCATACATCTGCTTACAAAAGTTAGTACACCCCTCTAATTTCAGCAAACATTTTAGTACCTCTTCTCAAAAACAATACCATAGAGATGACACTTTGCTATATTTTAGAGTCATCAATGTGCAGCTTGTATAACAGTATAGATTTACTGTCCTCTGAAAATAATTCAACATCCAGCCGTTATTGTCAAAATAGTTTGCAACAAAAGTAAATACACCATAAGTGATAACAATGTCACATGTCCTATTTACCAGTGGTGCATTCTTAAGCGGAAGGTGGCGAAGGGCCATGTGTCTAACATCCAGCAGCTCTGTGATATCATTATGGAGGAGTGGAAGAGAATCCCAGCAACAATTTGTGCAGCTCTGGTGAATTCCATGTCCAGGAGGATTAAGGCCGTGCTAGATAACAATGGCACTCACACAAAATTTTGACAATTTGGACACAGTTTTGACATGTTCACTTAGGGTCTACTCATTTTCGTTCCCAGTTATTTAGACAATAAAGTGAGTAGATCCATCTAAAAATCTATTTCTTCATGTGATATTACTGAATCAGAAACTGCACTTTTTCTTTCTGTCTGATAGACCTGTTCGGATGGCTTCTATATTTACACAATTGGCATCTGTAACATAAGTTCTAACACATTCCATGTTAAACATCTCTGTAACAGCTCATTTTTGACAATTTGGCTTTAACTAAAACAGTACATAGGAGACAGCATAAAAAAAAAAAAAACTCCTTCTGAATCTGGGTTCTCTTTGTTAATCTTCACACCCAGTCGGGGGATTTGATGCACAGCTGAGTAATGTGCATTGGATTAGCAGGTGGAGCATAGGGAAAAATGAAAATAGGCATTTCTTATTTTACAGGTTCACTCAACCTTCCATTTTCTCCATCTGTCTTTGTGTAGCTGCACTCCTGCATTTGGTTTTATTTCTGGGAAATTGTGTATTTTAAAATGTCATGTTTTACCAACACTTATTCGAAACAGTGTATATCACTGATTATCATTAATGTATTTTCTTAATAGACCACTCTGTATGTGTGTTTCACAGGCATGTGTGTCTGTCTGTTTGTCTGTGTGGGTGTGTGGGATTTGCATGGATGCAAGGTTGAGCTGTATGTAGGCAGGTCAGAGTAACACATTGATGGCGCTAGAAAATTCTGATGAATGTCTAAATCTTCTCACTCCAATCACCACACACACACACACACACACACACACACACGTCAAATATGCCATAGACATATAGAATCTTTGTGTGTGTGTGTGTGTGTGTGTGTGTGTGTGTGTGTGTGTGTGTGTGTGTGAGAGAGAGAGAGAGAGAGAGAGAGAGAGAGAGAGAGAGAGAAAGTAAATAAGCCTAATTCTCTGAAGTGATTAGCAGTGCAACAGATCAACAGAGAGGTGGAAACAGGATGAAGACAAGCATAGAAGTGATAGTGATCTGAAGGAGGCAGGAATGAGGACACTACACTCCTCTGGGCATCTCTCTCTCTCTCTCTCCCCAGTCACTTCCTTACATGCCCACTCTTTCTCTTGCTGTTCTCCCTATCTTAATCAGCCTTCTCTTCTCAACTTTTCTCTCCCACTATTTCTCATCTTTTTTGTAATTTCATTTTGTTCCCATCTTTCTATGCACCCATATTTCTTCTGCTTCTCCACTGAATCTCTTCCTAAGTCTTTATGCTTCTAATACTTATCATTCCTTCTCTGTTTGGGTGTGGCCCAACCATTGTAAATCCCAATCCAAAACCCAGAGGTAGAAATGTCAGCACTATCTGTGGATTCTGGGAGTTCCTCATGCTATGACTTGTAGTTACTTTTAGCTATAGATGTCTGTGGGACTTTTTTATTCACACTTACGGAGATGTTCCTTTTGTTATTGTATATGTGAGCAATATTTCCTAACCAATTTATTTACTTTTATTTACATATACTGTGTATGGATGAACTGTAAACTAACTGATTTGAACCACTCAACCCCATTTAGGTGGGTACAACATACTGTACAGATGGTGCAGAGTCTATTCTAGGAACACTGGGCTGAACACCTGGATGAAATACCTTTGCAGGGCACCATGTACACACCCGTTCACACACTCATTCACACTCAGAGAACTAGTCCACCTACTGGCATACATACTTGTCTTTGGGAGGTGGGTGAAAACTAATACTAACACAAGAAGAGCAAATGAACCTCTGCACAGATAGTAATACACACACACATGCACACATGTGTGTGTGTATTCTTTGTCCCACTCGCATCTGCAGTCCCACCCCTAAATGCCCTATGGGAGCTTATTCTACATTGCACACATTTACTTTAAACCTGATGCCCTTTGAAGCTTTTAGCAATTTTTTTATGTGTACACCATAAAGACCATACTATCTGCATATGAAAAATGTGTTCCGTTAAATCATTCTTTCATCATCTTTGTGTTCCTTACTGCCTTACTTTCTTAGTCTCCCAAAAGACAGGTGGGGAAAAAAAATCTTGTTCATCTTTAGCGTCACTCTTTCATGGGGGTCCAGATGGTGCAGAGTCTATTCTAGGAACACTGGGCTGAACACCTGGATGAAATACCTTTGCAGGGCACCATGTACACACCCGTTCACACACTCATTCACACTCAGAGAACTAGTCCACCTACTGGCATACATACTTGTCTTTGGGAGGTGGGTGAAAACTAATACTAACACAAGAAGAGCAAATGAACCTCTGCACAGATAGTAATACACACACACATGCACACAATCTTTTATATATACTGTATATTAAATTTTATTTTATTTATTTATTTATTTTTTACCTCTACTAATACTAATAATCGCCTAACCATCCTACCATGTTGTTCCCTTTTCTTATCTTTATTGATCTCCATTTCCTTCCTTCTCTTTCCATCTCTGCGGCTTTATCAAATTGGACATAAATTATTGATTATGAATTAATGCTCTAGGTACAGCTGCACTTACATGTGAGTAATATTTTGATTTCTCTCTCAAATGGTCACAAATGCCTTCATGAAGATCAAGTATTTATCTACTATTTAGTCTGTTCCCTCACTAAATATGATAAATGTGTGGGAGCAGGTCAGCATTAACTCTCAGAGGGAGAACATTGGTGAGGTTAAAGCTAGAGATCAGCTAACAAGATCCACAACTGTTGTAAGAAAATCTCTCTGTACTGTTTGCTGCATATAACAACCCAAGCAACCCTATGCATCTTACTCTCTGACTGTATTTATTACCCCAATGTGTAATGGTGTCCTGTAGTGCAACATGTTTGAGAAGATGTGGAGGTTGGCTTTACTTGTCTCAGAGGAAGCATGCTTTTCCCACTTACCCATGCTGGTGGGATTTGCTGATTGTTAGAGAAGAATTAGCTGGTGGGAGGAAACTGACAAGAACAAACTTGGGCGTAAATGGGCTAAAAAGAAACCATTACATTACATAAAAAAACTTATACTGTATTATGATCAATGTACATGTGCAAGCTCTACATCAGAAAGACTGTTAAACATGGTATATATACTGTACTCTCACACATTATGTAAACCAAAATGCTAAACCTCATGTATTTAATGTGATAATGTAATGATATGTAATATTTATCAGAAAAACTGCACTGAAAAAAATGAATCTGAGATGTTGTAAATGTAGCATAATTAAATCTGTGTATTCAACAATAAATAATCAAGTTTGTACGTTTACATAAATATATCTAAGTTAGAACTTAATCTGCATTTGTTAAGAATACAAGACAATGTGCATTTTTTCCTTAACATATATTTTTTACGTAATCCCTGACAATCTTTTTAAGTGGACACACACAACAAGCAATAATCTTGTTCATTTTACTCTATTTAAATAAAACTGCCTCCCCATGGAAAAAGCATGGGAAACCCCGTATCAAATTAGTATACCAAAGCCTCATTGCGGTAGGAAACGAATGGTTATGACTATAACCTCTGTTCCCTGAAGGAGAGGAACGAGGTACAACACATATAGTATGGGATATCACGCCCTCTCGTGTCCTGGCTGAAGCCACCTTTATTCACGCCGTAAAGGCAGGCAAACCTGTGGTGACGTAGGTGTAGCCCCGCCTACACCTATAAACCATCGTCGCCACGGTTGACCCTCAGTTCGATAGCCGCTCTTCGCCGAGCGTAACTATGAGGCGGGGCAGCAATGTGTTGTACCTCGTTCCTCTCCTTCAGGGAACAGAGGTTATAGTCATAACCATTCGTTCCCTTTCAGTCGATTCACTCGGTACAACACATATAGTATGGGACATATATTCACGCCCCGCCGAGTATCTATCAAAGTTAGTCACAAGAACCCTGACAGCTACTCTACTGCATTATGGACCCCGCAGAGAGGACACAATGAGCCACCGAGGGGGCCGTTATATCAAGTCGGTAGAACCGGACAAAAGTGTGTGGTGAGGACCAACTGGCTGCCGCGCAAATCTCGCCCACAGACATTCCTTTGAACAGAGCCCATGATGTTGCCATAGCTCTCGTTGAATGTGCTTTCACACCCAGAGGCAATGGGACACTCTTGCTACTATAAGCTAGTGTAATAGCCTCCACAATCCAATGGGAAAGCCGCTGTTTAGACAGCGCTTTACCCTTTACTGGACTGGCAAAGCAGATAAACAGTTGATCACATAAGCGGATATCTACTGTACGGTCCATGTACACTCGTAGTGCACGTACGGGGCACAAATTATGCAATTTTCTCTGCTCATCAGAAGCAAAAGGAGGAGGAAAAAAGCTATAAAGGTCAAAGACCATAGAGCTATAATCAGTGGAGACGACCTTCGGTACATAGGCCGCGTTCGGCCGTAGAGTAACCTTTAACCCATTAGCAGCAAACTGCGTACAGGATGGATGCACGGACAAAGCGTGGAGATCGCCCACTCGTTTAGCAGATGCTAAAGCAAGAAGAAGTGCCGTCTTATATGAAAGAATTTTCATATCTATAGACTCAACTGGCTCAAAAGGAGGACCACAGAGGGCCTCAAGCACTAACAATAAATCCCAAGACGGAACACTGGACCTCGTAGTGGGTCGCAGACGTCGCACTCCCTTTAAAAACCGTACTGCCAGCGGATGAGCCCCTGGTGACACTCCGTCAAAACCAACATGACAGGCTGATATAGCCGCCAAGTACACTTTAATAGTAGAGAAGGAAAGGCCTTTCTCTAATAGTTCTTGTAGAAAAGACAAAATCTCCACCATGGAGCACTGAAATGGAAGAACATTATGTTCTTGACACCATTGCTCAAATGCTCGCCACTTGTAAGCATATAAACCTCTAGTAGACGAGGCCCGAGCACTTTGGATTGTCTCAATCACATTCGGGGGAAGCCCTTTTGCTAACAAATTGGACCTTTCAACAGGTAAGCGTGCAAGTTCCACAGCTCGGGACGCGGGTGCACTACCTCTCCCCCTGCCTGAGACAGAAGGTCCCTGAGGAGAGGAAGTTTCCATGGTTCTGCTGCTAGCAGGCTGACTATCTCTGCGTACCACAACTTCGCCGGCCAATGAGGTGCCACCAGGATTAGTGACAGGCCCTGCTGACGTACCCTCTCTGTGACAGGCAGAATCAGTTCTACCGGAGGGAAAGCATACAATAGAGCTGGGGGCCATGAGTGTGCCAGCGCATCGATCCCCAGTGGGGCATTGCGATCCGTTATGGAGAAGAATAGTGGGCAGTGAGCATTTTCTTTGGATGCAAAAAGATCCACTGCTGCCCTGCCGAAGCGCTCCCAGATCTGAGCTACCACCCATGGGTGTAATCTCCATTCCCTCACAAGCGGGCCCCCTCTGGATAGAAGGTCCGCCCCCAAATTCAGGTGCCCTGGAATGTGAGTGGCCCTGAGTGACAGAAGATGAACACTGGACCATAGCAATAGAGAATGAGATAGTTTCAGCAGGGGAAGTGAACGAGTCCCCCCTTGTCTGTTTATATACGACACCACTGTTGTATTGTCTGTCCTGATCAGAACATGATGGCCTGTTAAAGCCAGACGAAAATGTCTCAGGGCTAAGAACACTGCTAACAGCTCCAAATAGTTGATGTGAAGCCTGCGTTGTTCCTGTGACCACGCCCCCCTGATCGCGGAGCCGTCGCACAGAGCGCCCCAGCCGCTGAGGGAGGCATCTGTTGACACCACTTTGCGAAACGATACCCTGCCTATCGGAGAGCCCTGACGTAATAGCCTGGGTTCCCTCCAGGGCAGAAGGGCTGACATGCATGACGGTGTCACCGTCAGCCTCCTGTTGAGGTGGCGCGCCGCACATAGGCGGTGAGAGCGCACCCAGCGCTGAAACGCACGCATGTTCAACAGCCCGAGAGGCACCACAGTGATCATAGACGCCATCATTCCCATTAGTTGTAAAAACACCCGGAAACGAAGTTTGTGTTGCAACTGAAACAGAGCAAGGCAGCGCTGAAACGCGGCTATTCTGTGCTCTGAGAGACGTGCTCGGCTGGTAACGGAGCATATCTCCAGACCCAGGAATGAACACTGTTGACTCGGAATCAGTGAGCTTTTCTGCATATTTACTGAGAACCCTAAAGTCTGAATGTGAGACAGAACTAGTGCTGTCTGTTTCTCTGCCTGCTCGCTTGAGCTCGCTATCAGTGCCCAGTCGTCTAAATAGGCTAATATGCGAATGCCTTTCTCCCGAAGAGGAGACAGCGCCGCCTCGGCGCACTTCGTGAACGTTCGGGGAGCTAGTGACAGGCCGAACGGCAGCACTAGGTACTCGTAGGCCACGCCCTCGAATGCAAACCTCAGAAACTTTCTGTGGCGCGGAAAGATCGCTATATGAAAATAAGCATCTGTGAGATCGATCGTAGTGAACCAATCTCCCGGGCCTATTGCATTTAGCAGTTGCCTCAGAGTAAGCATTTTGAACTTGTACGTTCTTAGAAACGTGTTCAATATTCTCAGATCCAAAATAGGACGCAGTCCTCCCCCCCTCTTCGGAACGACAAAATACCGGCTGTACCAACCTGAGTTCGCTTCCGAAGGAGGCACCACTTGAATCGCCCTTTTGCTCAGAAGAGAATTTATCTCTTCCCGAAGCACCGCTGCGGCATCGTCCGACACCTCGGTGTTGATTATGGAAGAGAAGCGCGGTGGCTTTACGCGAAACTGTAGTCGGTATCCCATAGCGACTGTGTTTTGCACCCATGTCGAGACTGCGCATGCGCGCCACTCGAGAACGTGGGACGCCAACCGGCCCGCATTGGTTTCTGAAAGGGGTCTGCTGCCCCCTGGCGTTTCGCCAGAGTGCAGCCTCATCGATGGCACTGGGCTTTTTTGTTTTGCAACATTGTAAACAGGAAAATTCTTTATTGGTTTTAATAATGTAACATTCACATGATTTACAAAATGCACCATTTTTGGGGCAATCACACTGCAAACATCGAGGGTACTTGCTGTAAGTCCCTGAGAACTTTTTAACACGCCCCAACTGGGGTTCATAACTCGAACATAAGCACTTGTGTGTGAGTGGGGGGGATTGTGCTTGGGAGACTGTGTTAGGGAAGTGCAGCGCCGTTTGGGACTGATTTCCTGAACATAACGTAGCGGCCTCTTGGGCGGCATTGAGAGAGGAGAAACAGTGTCTCCCTGCTGCCAGAGCTCCTCTCTCTTTAAAATCCGAGCTAGGAGGAGTGAGGATTCTTCCTCCTAGTCGCTGAATCCTTTCGGACGCCCGGTGGGGGGCCCATACCCCAGGCCGACTGCCGTGGGTTTTGCCTGGGAGGCTGTTGTTTCACCGGTCGAGAGCTCGAGCTAGCTGCCGGCGGTGGTCTCTTATGAGGTGGTCGCGGAGTGTTCATACTTCGAGCCTGTTTGGGCTTCACCTCTCGTCGCGGAATAATGTCTCGCAACGCTTCGGCCTGTTTCCTTCTGAAGTCAAACTTTGCCTGAATGGCATCGAGTGACTGGCCGAACAAACCCTCAGCAGACAGCGGTTCGTCCAAGTAGACAGCCCTGTCTCTATCAGGAATGTCAGAGAGCGTGAGCCATAAATGCCTCTGTGCTACCACTGCGCTCACCATCCCTCTCCCGAGGGAAAGAGCCGCACAACGAGACATGCGCAAAATGTAGTCTGTCGCTGTCCTGACCTCGTTAAGCAGCGCACAGAACGGGCTCTCCTGAGGCACCAGTGAGCCGAGCTCTGCCAAACACATTGCCTGATATGTTTGAAGCAGCGTAGCGGAGTTGAGCGCACGAGCAGTGCCCGCTTGAGCGCGGTAAATCTTCTCCAGCTGGGCAGAGGAGAATCTACAATGTTTAGACGGAAGGAGAGTAGGTCCAGACACTCCATGATTGTGCGAGGGTGCCAAATAAGCAGCCAAAGATGGCTCCATTGGCGGTGGGCTAACTAGCCCTGCCTTCTCAGCTCCGTCTAATTCCAAATATTGTCCGTAACCGGGCACTGATACACGGGTCGACAGCGGCTTGCTCCATGACGACGTTAACTCGCCGACAAAGTCGGGAAACATGGGCAAGCAGTTCTTAACTGTTGTCGGTTCCGGAGGAAGAAAAAAACCCGCGAACCTTGACGGTTTTTGAGCCGGCTGCGGGGAGGGCCACTCCACCTCCAGCTTCTCGGCCGCTCGGCGGTAGAGAGCAAAAAATGAAGTGTCGTCCCGAGCGGTTAACGCAGTAGCAGCGGAGCTCTGAGCAGGCGGCACAATTTCATGCTCGTCCTCCGACAAGCCATGCATTTCTAGGCCGATGTCGAGCACGTCATCGTCCTCGAAAGCATGCTGCTCGGTGCCTGGCTGCTGGCCAGCGCTGTAGGAGAGCCCACGGTTCTCCGAACCCTCGAGATACTCCATCTGGTCCGCCCAGCTAGGTGCGGGGACTTCTGACGAAAATTCCTCGTCAGCAGACACAGGCGAAGCTGGGACTGCTGATTCGGAAAGGAGGGGGTCCTGCTGAGCGACTGTATTTCTCCCCAGGGTCCTTTCCACGAACGTGACCCGTCTTTCCAGCGTTGAACGCCGGAGCTGGCGACAGAGCTCACATGACTCTGGCTCAGCTAGAGCTCTCCTAGCATGGAGAATCCCCAGACAGACGGGGCACGCTTCGTGCTGGTCCTTTTCGTGCAAGGAGAAACCGCACTCCTGAGGACAGGGGCGAACAGCGGACCTCTTCTTAACTACATTAGCTTGCATGCTCATCTTAGCCAGCGCTGTTAGCACAGCTAAACAGAAGCCAACTAACTGAGATGTCGCTAATGTTCTGACTGTCAGAGAACTTAAAAGTCAGCGCCCCGCGGGTAGACGACTCACCAAAATGAGGCTGTTGTCGCTAACGCCAACAAGAGCAGTTAAGCTGATTTTAAGCGCAGTCTTTCAACGTAAAACGTAGAGTTTACTAGCAGCACCTAGAAAACTTCTACGGAAAAGGTGTTCACAGCGAGGTGAAGAGCGTAAGAACTGAGGGTCAACCGTGGCGACGATGGTTTATAGGTGTAGGCGGGGCTACACCTACGTCACCACAGGTTTGCCTGCCTTTACGGCGTGAATAAAGGTGGCTTCAGCCAGGACACGAGAGGGCGTGATATCCCATACTATATGTGTTGTACCGAGTGAATCGACTGAAAGGGAACAACTCTTTGGAGCGTTATGTTCACCTCGTGTGTAAAAAGTTT
This sequence comes from Clarias gariepinus, assembly GCF_024256425.1. NCBI lineage: Eukaryota > Metazoa > Chordata > Actinopteri > Siluriformes > Clariidae > Clarias > Clarias gariepinus. The sequence goes on along the minus strand of NC_071105.1, from coordinate 15,928,480 downwards.
TAACGGGTTGTTTTTTCTACCCAAACGCTGGGTTGCCGCTCTTGGGTAATTTTTCTGGGTTATTTACAGAGAGTTGGGTAGTTTTTGTGTAACCCAGCTGCTGGGTTGAAGTTTGCTTGGCTCCCCCCCAAAGTTCACCGGTGGATTCAGCGGCTGTCAGTCAGAGCTTCGTGTCTCTCTTCAGCTCCCACACCGCTGATGACGGTTCATCCTCCTCGGGCATTTAAGTGAAAATTACGTTAAATACAAGGTCTGTAGACACATGTTCACTCACCTAAGTCACATATGACTAAAAAAATTATTACTATATGTGACATTTATTACTGTTACCGTGTTACGGTTACACTTAAACTTTCAGGCTGGTCTGAGGTAAGATAATTTAGCTGACAATAGCTGCTATAGTTAGCCACAGAACCCCACCTGTGTGTGAAAGAAACGGATAAGATGTCTGAGCTTTTTATCTTTCTCTGTAGAATGTTTGCGGAGTGACGAAGATGCTGAAGTGATGAATGAACGCTAAACCGTTAACTGTAGTGCTAGCATGACGCAGGCATTTAGTTAGGTTACTGGCGTTAGCAAACACATTAAGATTAGAACTTTATTAATCTCACTGCTCGAGGGAATAAAATGCTGGGGTGTTACAAAACCCTGACCCTCTCACAAATATACACACCCGCTAACCTCCCGTTTTTCACTAGTTAGTAATTTACTCCGCGGTCAAATTTCTCCCGAGGTATAACAATATTTTACACCTTTCCCCCTTTGATAAGTATGCAAATGTATCACCAGTAATTGCATGTAAGCTAACCAGGTAGCCCTCTTTAACCAAAGTTGCCTGTGACTCAGGCTAAATTACCACAAAAAAGTACCACAGCTGAACAGGTAACTACTAGATGAAAGTATTAATATTTTGGTGACTGTAATGTGCCAGTATGACCCCAGCTATGACATTTTTTTCGGTAATTAGCTTAAAATCAACGCGGCCACAAGATCAACTAGTCTAACATATAAAAAGACTTTATCCTAAAAGCCATGCTTATTTTGCTGTTTTATTGTTGGTAGTAGCTGTCTCCATGTTTTTGTTTCAGGTTACCTATACCCTATCTTATTGGACAGCTTTGTCATTTTTTATTTAGTATCAATCCTATTACACACTAAATTTATAGTTTTATTCAGTTTAATCCTTGTTATTCAACAAAATTGTTTACTTTCTTTCATTTTTTTTCTTTCTAAGGTTGGAACCAACATGGTGAAATACCTCCAGCAGGCTGAAGGGTCAAGGCCGTACCCCTACATCCTGACGTTGGGAGAAAATGACCAGCGCTGCTCTTAGGCATTCGTCATTCTGGTGGGACAGGCTCTGAAGCAATGCACACTACTTGGGGCGGTTGATGTGTGCTTAAAGTCATTTTATATTTTTGACATTAACTATCCAAAGGAGTGTGCTCCTGTATAGGACTTTTTGTAATGTTGCTATGAAATATCGAGGCCTACTTGAAAAGTCATAGACAGTGTTTGTATGTTAAAATGAGACCAGGGCTGGATAGTTTTGTTCTGCAAAAAAGATATTTGGAGTCACAGAGATCCTGCTCTGTAGAAGCTGCCTCAGCCTATTTGTGCAATTACTCCATTCTGCCCTTGTAAGTAATAGTATGGTAATGATGTTGCTGTTGATTATCTGTTCTTGTGCTTTTGAAAAATAAATATTTTTTCTAGGAACATTTAATAGTATGATGTTTATTGCATATATGTATGGTTTGCAAAACTTGGAAGTTTTTTTGTAATAGACCAGTATATCAAAGTATTTTAACTGTTTAATAGACATTTTTTTAATTCGTATTTTTTTTTTTTTTTACTGATTCACTATAAACAAATAACCCATTTTGCTGGGTAAAATTAACCCAGCATTATAGTTAAATGTGACTTAGCATTTAGGTTGAATATTTAACCCATCTTGCTGGGTTAAACAAATAACCAATTTTGCTGGGTTGAATTAACCCAGCAATATTTACCCAGTATTTTTTAGGGTGGTTCTTACTTCAAGTTTTGTGCTGGATGAAGGTGCATTTTAAAGTACAAAATTGCACAACTAGTATTTTAACTATAACATATAAGAAATGCCTAACTAGATATTGTGAGTATATATAACTTTAAAATGAGACTAGGACATTTAAAAATAAAACAAAGTAGGCCCCACTCCAGGTAATGTGGAAACTTAAAAAAAATAGTTAAATTTCAATTAAAAATACATATTTGAAACTTTTAAAGTTAAGTAGCATGGACACAAAAGAATGACTAGGGAAATTATTAAATTAAGTAGGATTTACTTGCGAAATTAAATAGACTTAACTAGAAAAAATTAAGTAGACTTTACTAGCAAAAAATATTTGTTACATAAAGAAATGTAAGTAGTAAATACTAAGAATAGTCTTGCTTGAACTACATAATTATCTGATGCAAAAAGTTACCTTAATTTTTTTAAGTAGATCAGGCTGGATATTTTTTTCAGTGTGTGTAGAAGGTGGTGACACACTAAAACGTGCATGCATGGCAGCTGTTTGGGAAATTATTCTTTAGTGAGACTGAATTATGGCCTCACATTTATGCTAGGACTAGTTACACAGTTTTTGCTGTTTTTATTAGACAAATATTATTTAGGCATCCTAACTTCTAAATAGAGCCTAAAGTTTTAGTGAAGAAAGATGGTAAAACTATATAACACAAATAGCAACGCAGGACGCTAAATGAGGCACAGACCGGCTGTTCATCAGTCCTGCTGATTTCTCTGTATAATTTCAGCCGAGCATCATAGAAACTGCCTGTCGCAGCTTCCTAGCTCTACATGAGCGGATCTGTTACAGATGAGCTTTAGAAGTAGAGCCAGAGCCTACACTTTGTCAAACAGCATGAAATGCTAAGACACATCCAATACATCAATGAACTACTATTTAACATGCTCTGTTGCCTTTACATGACCTTGATATATTGGGTCTATCAAGTTCAGAAAGAGACAGCAGTCTGTAAATATATACTGCATGCATATGCTTATTGGCCATCGACCGGTTAAATAAAGCATTTAACATAACTTTTGTCTTTCAGGGGGGTTTAGGGAACCTCCAGTTCAGGAAATGCTGTACGTATAGCAAAAAATGTTGGAAAATGCAAAGGGATTTCTCAAGCTATATAAATATATATATATATATATATATATATATATATATAGTAATTAGATTCCAAACAAGAAACATCTGGTGACAGTGCATTGGGTGTGAAAATGGTGAAAATGGAGCATCAATGAGGAAAACAAGAAGGAGGATAGAAGAGAATTTGTTTGGTGTTAAAGGCAGAATATTTAAAACTTTTGCCTGTCACTTGTTAACAAAAGTTTTACAATTGAGGCAACTTTTTTTTATTTTTAGTTCTGAGCCGTCCCTTTCGCTTTTTACTGTAACTCTTCAAAATAGGTGACAGTAAGCTTTTTCACAGAGGTTTTGCCACAACTTTGCTATCTTACACAGTCAAACCTTTCACCAATACCTGTCATATTCAGCTTTTTCTTTTTCAGAATTATGCAGCACCAGTCAAAGGCTTCATGAAAGAAAAATGAGTGCGGAGCTATCATGAAGCTTAAGTTCTTTGAAGGCACAAAGAAAGTTTAATCTTTTTAAACAGATGGCTCTGTGGCCCCCTTTTCGAAGATGCAGAGCATAATAATAGCTTTGTGTTTGCTTATTGGGGTCTTCCACTGAGAAATGAATCTCATCTCATTGATGATGAAGATGCATTGCCTGTTTGCTTGCTAAGTGTTCTTGTACAGAATTAACTCAGATGAGAAGATACCATCTAAATCACACTTCATGTCTGGATGCTTCAATTCTCCAACAGGTTCACGTCTTTCATTAAGTTGCATTTGACTGCATAGAACCACCATCTGTCTCAAAAGAGACTATGGTGATTCCCTGCCCATCTTGTGTTCCGGGTTTCTGATCAAGAAATGAAAGAACAGATGTTTAGGGCTAATTTTCCAGATGCAGATTTACACCTGATCCCCTGACTCAGAGTCAGTGAGGAAAATCTATCAAAAATGTTTTACCTCTAGATGTAATGACCAGATCCAACACCATGGCAGGCGTGTACTTACAGAATGGGCAAAACGCAAAAACTTTACAACATTTAAAGTCATGGGCAATGAATAAATAAATAAATAAATAAATAAAAGAATCAGACAAAACTGGGGAAAATATAAATGGACAAACAGTAAGATTTAAAGTCTCACAGCATTCAGTGGTAAAACTTCATACAGACTGCCGCGCATTTCAGCAATAATACAAAATGTAGCACACTGTAGGACACTAATTCTCCACATGAACAAAAGAAATTTTGGTCTAATGTCACCACTAAACACTCTCTTTAAAATGGAAATAGTTGATGTTAGCTGTTGTCAAAACAGAAGAAATGCAAGGCAATGAATTGGTGAAAAAGTAAGCTTAATTAACAAACCAAACAGAACACACATGTGAAGCAACTATGAAATAATAAACATGTAAACATGAAAGTCCCCATGGACCAAAACACAAAAAGGTCCTATGCAGTCATACCATCATGGCAGTAAGGGGAAACCCTAACCATGGCCGAGGGATGGATAGATGGATGGATGGATGTTTAGAATTGTAGCACTATCTGAAAAAAAAGTTAAAAATAATATCTATCGGGATATTTATACAATTGTAATACGTTTGAATTGCAATACAAACAGCACCTAGGTATATTGTGAAGTCCCTAGTAATTTCCATTTCAGTGAAAAAATAAGACTTGTAAATAAACAACTGTATAGTTTATTATATACTTCTGTTCTGTTAGCTGAATGACTACAACATTTATGTCAACTACCTACAGTAGTTACTGCATGGTCAGATGTCAAGTTGTTTTTCTTAAGGCCATCACTTACAAATCCATATTGACTTGGTAGAATGTTTATACCCATACAGGTAGACAATACTGGTATCAGTAAATAAAAACGTAACAGACTAAACTGAAATTTGCTTTTTAAAACGAAATTTTAAAATTTTTAGTGTGTTGTTTTAGAGATGCAGCCCATCATGTGCCTTCTGAGTCTGATGTATTAACAGATGCGTGATGATGTCTGGTTATTCCTCATTTTGGAAATCACTTATTGTATAATTACTATTAATATGTGATTTCCGTAACCATTCGACCCAAACATGCTCGCTATCAAAGCATGCAATTGAGAACAGCTAAAAAACTGTTTAACAAAATTGGTCAGGAAAAGGCATTAGATCTAACCCGATCTACTTTTTAGTTTAGAGACTTACTTGTATTTATAAAAATGTATGGAAATGCATAATTACAGGATTAAATGTGGCTATTAAAACTGGCCACCAACTTCTCAGTGCTTCCTTCCTGGGTCTTTAACATGCACACCCTATACTGGCTCTCACTCATTGCCATTTTTCATTCGGTTGATTGATAGTTTTACCCACTGAAGCAAATAAATGACAAGCAGCACTTGAAATTTGTAATGTGTGAACTGACAAGTCAGCAAGTTACCTTCCAAACTATTGGCTTCAGCTCCAGGTTTACGTCACACATCAAGTCTAATGTAGCTCTCAACTGCAAAACAAACATGCACATGTGTATTATTATTAGGTGCTAGTTCTGTGGTATAAGCGATTAAAGAGGGCTAGTCACTAAACATTACTGTGATACAGGCAAGTTGCAAGGGAGCAATAAAGCACAGAGTTCACTAGCATAATCTATTGCCTCAACAGTGCAATTGTTTGACGGTATCTGTTTCTTTAATAAACAGCAACTGCTATTTGGGTAATTATAACATGGAATCACTCTTCAAACTTAAATCAGGAACTTTTTGCTATTATACTAACACAAAAAATCCAATGCTAGATTTTACTCAATAACAGAGTAGAATCTAGAATTTTTGTTATTGTACCATATTTTAAGTTCAAGTAGGCTTTATTGTCACTTCAACCATATACAGTTAGTACACAATAAAACAAAACAACGTTTCTTCAGGACCAAGGTGCTACATGCAACATAAATTTACAACATAAATTAACAGAAAAACTAAACTAGTGGAGACAAGACAGATTGACCTGACAACATAAATAACAACATAAATTAACAAAATGGTGTACGTGCACGTGTGCAAACAAGAGCAACAAAGTGACAGTGCGACCAACACGACATAACATAACGTAACGTAACATAATACTTTGTGGTGTTGAGGTGATAAGTTGAGGTAGTGGAGAACCAGTAAACGTTCCTTAACATAGCAGAAAGAATTAAGAAGTTAGTGCAAAGGTAGTCCAGTAATGATATTGTGCAAAAGAGCATTTACAGGTTAGTGTGTATAATAGCTTGGTAGTGTAGATCAGTGTGTTTGCGCTTGTGTTGATTAGTCAGTCCAGTCTCAATGTTTTGAAGTAGTTGAGTTAAGCTGAGTGATAATGTGTGTGTGTGTGTGTGTGTGTGTGTGTGTGTGTGTGTGTGTGTGTGTTTATCAGTCCAGTCCCTTTTTGTTGGGAAAACGGATGGCTTGTGGAAAAAAAGCTGTTGCACAGTCTGGATGTGTGTGCCCAAATGCTTCGGTACCTTTTTCCAGATGGCAGGAGTGTGAAGTGTGTGTGAGAGGGGTGTGTCCGATCAGTCACAATGCTGGTGGCTTTGCGGATGCAGCGTGTGGTGTAGATGTCTTCAACAGAGGGCAAAGGGGCCCCGATGATCTTCTCTGCTGTCCTCACTATCCGCTGTAGGGTCTTGCGGTCCGATATGGCACAATTACCAAACCAGACAGTGATGCAGCCACTCAGGATGCTCTCGATAGTTCCTCTATGGAAGGTGGTCAGGATCGGTGGTGGAAGCTGGGCCTTCCTCAGTCTTCTCAGAAAGAAGAGACGCTGTTGGACTTTCTTGTGCAGGAAGCTGGTGTTGAGGGACCAGCTGAGGTCCTTCTCCAGGTGGACACCCAGGAATTTGGTGCTTTCGACGATCTCCACTGAGGAGCCGTTCATGCTCAGCAAAGAATGGTCGCCTCGTGTCCTCCTAAAGTCAACAACCATCTCCTTTGTCGTGAGTCAGCAGTGTGCACAGCAGGGGACTGAGCACACAGCCTTGTGGGGCCCCAGTGCTGGTGGTGCTGCCCCAGTGTGGTGGTGCTGGAGGTGCAGTTTCTGATCCGTACTGACTGAGGCCTTCCGGTCAGAAAGTCCAGGATCCAGTTGCAGAGGGAGGTGTTCAGGCCCAACAGGTTCAGCTTCCCGATCAGTTGTTGGAGGATGATAGTGTTGAATGCTGAGCTAAAATCTATGTACTGTACAGCATTCGAACGTATGTGTCCTTATTGTCCAAGTGTGTGAAGGCAAGTTAAGGTGTAGTGGAGATCGTTTGTTGACCGGTTAGGACGGTACGCAAATTGCAGTAGGTCCAGGAAGGGGGCAGCAGGGGCTTGATGTGTCTCATGACGAGCCGCTCGAAGCACTTCATGATGGTGGGTGTAAGTGCAACAGGACGGTAGTCATTGTGACAGGACACAGAAGACTTCATGGGCACGGGGACACAGAGAGATGTTAAAGATGTCGGTGAGAACATCTGCCAGCTGTTCCGCACATTCTCTATAATCATTCTTTAACCAATTGATTCTGTAACCGCCATTAATGGAGCAAAAGCATAGAGCAAAGATAGAGGAGGTTTCCAATGTGAGGATACTAAGGTTTTTTTGACGCCAGTTATAATGGCAAATCTGTGTAATACAATACATAGTGAACATATTAAATTTCAATTATATATAAGTTATTTTTATAGCACCTTAAAAAGGGTATGTCTTCAGTATTAATGTACAATGTTGAAAATAATTAAAGTAAAGAAAAAACACTGAAGAGAAGGGTCCAAACCTTTACTGGTAGTGTCATACATACATACATACAGTAAATACATAAATACATACATAAATATCTCCATATAAATATATAAGTATATAAATATTTAGATTTGAAGCCATTTCCATCATCAAAATATTTATGCATGTGTGTCTTTATGCAGTGTGTTTTCCACAACCACAGATTTGCAGATACACAGTACTTGTTAAATGACTAATGTGTGCTGTGATATTTATGAAAATAAGCATATAAAATGTATGCACTGAGAGACTTGCAAGTGTCATCTTGTAATTAGATTGCAAAAAGAGAAGTATTAGGCACTAAATATTCACATTTTTTAAGTGCAGTCTGCTTCTATTTCTTGCTTGAAGTCTAACTGTAATTTATTTGAGTGCTATAGAAGCTAAAAGACTGTTTGTATTACCAATAATACACTTCAGACATAAATTGTGCATTTATGTGTTTGAGAGAAGATGCCCTCCAAGAACCTTTTTGTAGGGTTTTGCTAAAAAGTTGACATGTGACATACAGCTCCAAGAGTTTGTATGCATGTCCTCCCTGTGTCTGCATTGGCTTTGCTCAAGGTTGTCGTTTGGCCCCACTCTCTCAAAAACATGCCAGTAGGTGGACTGGTTCTTTTGAATTGTCCCTAGGTGTGTATGTACAGTATGTGCCCTACCATGGACTAATATCCCATCTATGGTGTATTTTTGCCTCACATACTGTGTTCCCAGTCCTGCATCTGAATACACTTTGCATTTTACACTTTACACATTTTACACTAGTCTAACTTAACCAGGTTTAGCAATAAGAAAAAAACTAAGCAAACATAAAAACATAACATTCACACAACTGTGTAATAAAGGAAAGTTAGACATAGCTACATTATATAGTTTATTCTTAGTTAAATCTGTTTACTCAAAGATCTAATAGTAAAGTCACTGAGACCTCTGCAGCCAACATGGATTACAAAGATGAAAACACTGATTTCCAGGTGAGTTCCAGTCCCACCCCTTCCCACACATTGTATAGACTCCCATTGCTGGTCTCAGGAAAATCTCATTGTTGTCCCGTCCTAACAATTTGGAAAAAGCAGTTCATCAACTGATTAATTTTAAATATGTATAAAATATTTACATATTTTGTACACTAATGGGTTAATAACACTACTAAGTGCATTTGGTCCCCTCATCAGAATGAACATAAACATATGGCAAAATACAGTAATGCAATTTTAACATTTTATTATAAATGAACAAAACTTAACACACACATATCAGTTTAATTAAGTCTCTTGAAATGTGTTTCTCTTATTTCATACCATTTTACCATTTTCTTTGCCTGTGATGTGATTTTATCACGTCCCACATGCTAAATATGTGTTGCAGCAGACTATGTTCATATCTACATAGGAAAAGCATGCACAACATGTATCAGTCAGGATTTAGGCCTCATCACAACACAGAGACAGCACATGTTAAAGTAATAAATGACCTCCTATTGGCCTCTGATCAGGGCTGTGTCTCTTTGCTTGTGTTACTCGACCTTAGTACAGTTTTTGACTGTAAAAATCTTACTTGAGTAAGATTTTTGATCACACGACTTTCTTTCTTGTTTTATCATATGCAGTAGTAAAAGACCTCGGTGTGATTATAGATCACAGCCCTTTCATTTGAAGCTCATGTAGATAATATCATCAGAATAGCATTTTTTCACCTCAGAAATATTGTCAAGATAAGAAATAAATCATCACTAAACGATGCAGAAAAATTCGTTCATGCTTTAATAACCTCTGGGTTGGACCATTGAAACGCTTTACTGTCTGGTTGTTCAACTTGGTGCATAAACAAGCTCCAGTTAGTTCAGAATGCAGCAGCAAGAGTCCTCACTAGAACCAGAAGATATGAGCACATCACCCATCCACACTGTATTGACTCCCAGTGAAATTTCACCTTGATTTTAAGATACTACTTTTGACCTACAGTATAAAGTATTTGATGGTGCGTCACAGTACCTGAGTGAACAAATAGTGTCTTACAATCCGCCTCTCGATCAAAGAATGCTGGCTGCTTGTTAGTACCGCATATTATGAAAACTACAGCGGGGAAAGAGCTTTTTCTTACAAAGCCCCAAAGTTATGGATTAGCCTTCCAATTAATGTTCGGGACTCCAAAAGTTTAAGACCGTTTAAGAATTACTGTAGCCTATTCTGACCCAACACACACACTAACCGAAACACTGCTCTGTCGAGATTTTTTTTAAAGGTATGGTGCAGGTTAATTAGTTTTTTTATTATTATTATTATTTCTTATGGAAAAATTCACTTTGATATTTGAGTGTTTGGATATACAAGCACACTTTCAGAATGAATTACAATTGCAATCCAAGGATACACTGTATTTGTATTTGTATATACATTAACACTTAATTAAGTTAGAAATCCAGATCAGTGTGCGCTGCCTAACATATTTATATATATTCATATTTCTTACAGAAATATTTATGGGAGAATTGAAGTTAGTGTTTTGCTGAAGAACACTGTAAGATATAAATAGTCAGTACCCTGCTTTTCAATTTTATATTCAACATTCTGCCACTTTCAGAAGAAGCAAAAACAATTCTTGGACTTTTGTACAATATATCCCCTTGAGCCTTCACACTTATTCTCACAAACTCTGTTCCTTTCTCCCTACTGCAATACATCAGCGTGTGCAGAGAGCCAATTTACACAGACATCGCCAGGTTTCCCTCATAACTGATCAGAGTGGAAATGAATTGGACTCGAGTGCAAGCAAAGCCTTCAGAAATGATTACAGCTGTGCTCTCAAACTATAAAGGAGGAGGGCAAACCCTCACCCTTTCACCCTTAATCTGCTGCTAGCTAAGAGAACAATCACCATGATGGATGAACGATGGACAGAGAAGCTAGATCAGTTCTTTTGAAGGAACGTTGCCCTCATGCAACACCTTTACAAAGTCCCTGAGACCTCAGCACAAATGAAATCATCCTGGAGGATTTGAAGCGAGCATGGAGATGTGAGATGTGCAGAAGGAACCTATCACACTCATGAGGTTTTAGACATGTGTAAGCATGCTTGCCTGTGCTCTCCCTGTTACATGTCTCTCTGTCTCTCTCTTTCTCTCCCTCTCTGTTTTTCTTCCTCCCTGTGGCTCTCCTGCTCATTAAAGTGTGAGGCGGCCCCATGGCCTGCTGTTCTGTAGTTAATCTGCCTGTCTCTCGGGTCAGGACTCGGATTAAAAGACCTGCCCTAATGGGCTCAGTGACTACTTCCTCGAAGCACACTCTGTCCATCTGAATGAGAACTAATTAGCTCTGTGGATAGACAACACATGCTCAGATATGCACACACACCGCACGCACGCACACACACACACACACACACAGCCCTACTCAGTGGAATTGCACTCGTTATAACAGCACCTAGACTGGCCATTATTTCAACCCAGCCTGGTAGGGTAATGCCATTCCGCAAAGTGTTATTGGATGATGTAGCTGCAGATACTTTTTTAGATCTCTTTTGCATCTAGATTTTATTTAGGATTTATGGCAAATTCAACTCTCATTCCTATTTTTCTCATACAAAATAAGTCAATATGGATAGTACATACATCCAACCAATGCATAACTATTTTTAAAGCAATGCCAGAGAATTAATAAAGAAATTGTGTTAAAGAAAAGAAAAAACAGCAGCCATCAATTATCATACTAAGACAACAAGGGCATTGCTTTTCTGTTCCATTTTTAAAAATATTTAATAAATTATAAGCATTTTATTTATTTATAATGCTTTTTCTTTTAATTCCTATTGTCAGACATAGGGGATAATACAGTGCATAAGCGCCATACATTACTTTTACTATTATTATTAAACTCATCTAACTATTATTGGTTAACCAACTTCAGGTACTGCTAATTTACAGTACATAGGAGGGATGAATATTTAACACATTTCAGTAATTTATATGAAATATATAAATGAACATATATGTATTGGCGAGATGACCAGCTTTGTTTCATCTTTTGTTAATTACTGACAATAATTATCCTAAATTCAAAATATAACAATTGTTATTTAAAGTGCACATTTAAAGGAAATGACATAACAACACATTAAAATACCACAATATTATGCACTATTTTCAGAGCTCTGATAACTCAAATAAAACTATTTGGCTAAATAACACTAAAAAATACGTAGTTGGTGGAATAATAACCCTGAATTTGCTGGGTAACTTTTTGTACCTCTCCTTTTGCAAAATAGCAAATAGCTCAGCTTTGCTTGATTTAAGATCATCAATCTACCTTTTGATGACATTTTAGGTGTTTTAGGTGAGTAAATTGCAGTTGTCTTGCATTTTTTCCCAGAGCTGTATATACAGTATCTCACAAAAGTGAGTTTACCCCTCACATTTCAGCAATCACTTCATTATACTGTATGTTCTCAAGGAACAATAATATAGAAATGAAAATTGGATATACTAGAGTAGTCAATGTATAGCTTGTATAGCAGTACAGACTTACTGTACTGTCCTCTAACAATAACTCTACATGCAGACTTGTAATAAAAATAACTGGCAAAGAAATCTAAATAACTGGCAAAAAAAATGAGTACACCCTAAGTGAACATGTCAAAACTGTGTCCAAACTGTCAATATTTTGTGTGAGTGCCATTGTTATCTAGCATGTCCCTTAATTCTTCTGGGCATGGAATTCACCAGAGCTGCACATGTTGCTGGGATCCTCTTCCACTCAATCTTAATGATATCACAGAGCTGCATGATGTTAGACACATGGCGCTTCGCCACCTTCTGCTTGAGGACGCACCACAGGTGCTCAATAGGGTCCAGGTCTGGAGACATAGTTGGCCACTGACATACTGGCGATCTTTTTTTTTTGTTGTTGTTGCCATATTGCTCCAGCCCTACTCAACACTGTAACTCACAAGGCTGACAGTAGTGAGGACACACCACAATAGAAAATACAGAAATAAAGGTAAAATTATTTTTTCTCCAAATGGTCATGTTGCTTAAGTCTAAAACCTTCCAGTAATACTGCATTTAATTCTGACATCCTTTTATCTGATTTGCATTTTCTGGCCTAATTGTTTTTGTTTCTTGGTGTTATAAGTTTATATTCTTTGAAGCATGCAAATTCTGTTTCGTGAAATGGAATCTACATACAAACATTTACAAAACAAAGTTTATTTATCGCATGATCTGCATCAGTAATAACTTCTAAAAAAAATACACTTCTCAAAACACTGACTCATTACACCAGCAAACATTACTAGGTCTAGAATTTGGTTAGACAGCATTTGGCAAGAGCTTTACATGTCCTTGAGCTTATTTTTAAGTTGTTGTTGTTGTTTTTTTGCATTACTTTACTAGCATGATAATGAGAAGAGTTCCAGGAGCACTTTGACATTTTGGAAAGAGGCGGAGATCAGAACCCTAAACATGAAGTGCATAAAAACAGGCTTATGCCTGAAATGAATTAGAGCTGAAGAAATCCATGCAAAATCCTTCTAATACACTGGAAACAGAGAGTGAAGGAGAGAGCAGGAGAAAACTTTTATTCATTCCACAAGTTGGCAGGTGAAGGGCTGTTAATTATATTTTTCATCAGGAGCTATGAAACAGCTTCATCTTAACCGTGGCTCTGAGACTTTTAATAAGTTGGAAAAGATACAGAATAAAAAAAAAAAGGTCAGAGAGAGAAAAGTATTGAACAGGACTTGACAGGATGAAGAGAAAGTCATGACAGTGTGAAAATTCTCTAAAAACAGCCTAAATATTTCTTCAAATTAACATTCTAAAGGAGCATATTCAATACATGACACCAGGAGATCAGTGGTTAAGGTTCTGTGTTAGTGACTAAAAGGTTGTGAGTTAAAATCCCAGAACTCTTAACTCTCAATTACTTAGCTCTGTGATTTGATTAGATGTTGACAAACTTTAAAATGTAAAAGGAGTTGTACCTGCTTCTTATTTCAATCAGGGCCATACTCCCCCAGCCCCCCCCCCCCCAACAGCCCTGCACAAGAAATAAAGATGTAACTGTGATCATGTGTTTTATAATTGGCTGCGTTGGGTATCCGTAGCCATAGAAGTGGCTCCCCATTCATACAGTTTATTTAAAATTTGTATGTTTTGTTGCAATAATGTGGGGCGTTTTTTGGCACATAAGGAGATCCAATAAGAGATAATATCCAACGTTATTTAATTACCATACAGCCGTGTTTTGCTAATAAAATCCCAATGCCAATATCATCTAACTATTTGATTTGCAAATAAGTCATAAGAATGTTGCATAAAAAATAAATACTGTATGCTAGTGCCACTTGACAGTCCATATGAAAAATTGTATGTGATTCTGAAACAAAGAAAAAGGAGGGATAGTTGGATAGATGGTAGGGAGGGAGGAAGGAAGGATTGCAATTTCCCTGCTCCGAGATACACATCTCACCTCATGCAGTACAAAAATACCACCCCCTGCACCAGGATTACCTAGTAGTTCTTTCTCATAAGCAGTCCACAGACTGCATAATTAAAATCCAGATTGTGCAAACTGGTGATGAACAAAAGATGTCTGTGAGAATAAGAATAGAGGGATAAAAAGTAAGAAATCTCTTACAGCTCCTTGTACTTGTTGTGGTGAATGGCATCTTGAATGATTGGTTGGTGAGCTGCAGTCTGGCAAAACAAAGCTTACTTAGTCTTATTTAAGGTACACATAAATCTGAGGTAGATAAATTGAGCCAATTGAAACAGCATGCTGTAGGTGTATTTGCCAAAGGATCCCACTCTCTTTTCTACACACACAACTGGTTTACCTCTGTCTCCAATAAATCTCAGTCAATCTCCCAAAACAAACCAGAGGCTTTTTCTGAGGAATTGATAGGTAAATTCCTCAGATGTTGCCTTAAGTCCATTCTTAAAAACACAGGGAAACTATGAACCTTGTATACCTACCAGTGCTGGAAGAAAAACAAACCTTTACTTTTTCAAAAAATAAATAAAATTAAATTATATATATAGAGAGAGATGAGATCACAAAAGAGAGCAAAATTAAGAGTTAGCAAGCAACAGTATGCTGCAGGTAAAAGAATAAATATATATTAGCATACAGAGGCTAATACCCATGGCTCTATAACCTTACAGAAGCAATACAATTCAATAAACTATATGAGCCATTTCCTATTTTGTGCAGTGACAGTAAAAGTGTATAAATCCATAGTCAAGAGCTTATTGCCACCTCACTACTATATATTATATTTACAATTAACTATTACTATATAGCATTTTTGTACTTTCAATGACCTACAGTACATGCAGAGCAACATGATGTTTTGACCACAGTCATTTTTACATTCAGTGTAAAGTGTAAAGAGTCACTTGGTTATTCCCTTTTAAGACCACTGCTTTAGAAATCCCTTAGAAGTAGATGCCTTTTATCAATTCTGTTTGTTCCGTTTGGAATGACTCTACAATAGGTCCTTTTCAAACACCCTGCTTCGTAATTTTATAGTAAACTTACACACATATTTATCCAAATTAAATGCTTGTTAACGCACTAGTAATTAAAGTCTGGTGAATTTCAGTTGAACTGAATTTGGTTTTATTTATATAGAGCTTTTATTAACAATGGCCATTGTCGCAAAGCAGCTTTGCAGAATCAAATAGAACATCAACACCCCAAAACAGAAAATGAAATGTGTAAGGAAATATGCATGAGCCAAAATTATCAGATTGTCCCTAATGAACAACCCAAGCGCAGTATTGGGCATAAAAAACTCCCTGAGATGGCAATAGGAAGAAACCTTGAGAGGAACCAGACTCAACTCAAGGGAACCCATCCTCATTTGGGTAATGCCAGAAAGCAAGGCTTGATCTGCAGTTATACTGAGTGTTGGGAGGCTGGAAGTTTAGTATAACAAAAGAGGTTAGTAAGTTTATATGAAGTCCACTTTTGCCCCAAAAAGTTTGTACTAATTACAGTCCTAATCAATTTAGTGTCTCCATTTACAAGTAAAAAAAAAAAAAGGTTCTGTTGGCTTTTTAGTTTCTGCAGCAGCACGCACTAAAAAAATAAACAAAAGAAAGTCAAGATAAAGACAAATCAACACCCCAAAACAGTTGTCTATTTTAATAGATACATGCAGTTAGTTTAGTCTGTGTCTCTTTCCTTTTGCAAAAGACTTTGGTTCAAATTTCAATAACTCGACTGTGCATGACAGCCACCATTTGCACACCAGGAAGCGTCGATCACTTTCTTGAATCTAATTATCTCAGGACTGCTGATTCCATATGCAATTTCAGAAATGCCAGATCAGGTCTGCTTAAATGCACATTTTATTGGCAGTTGGCAATATAATGTTTAATATGTCTACCAAAACACATTGAGATTAAAGAGAGTACAAGATTTTATTTCATATTGCAATTATGCAATATGCCTGTGAAAAGTGAAATAAAACAACAGAATGTTCTTCTTCCCCAAAAAGTGGGTTTCTGTCAACTGACAGCGTTTCCGCTATTTATAGGTCAATCTGAAATTGAAAACATAACTTCATTAATGAGTATAAAAGAATGTCATTAGGAGAATGGATTAGGATGTGTATCATGTTTTCTTTCAGGCACTAATTAGAGGAGAATCCAGCAGGTAATGTTGTAAAGGACAAGAATCTTCAGTGTGTTGATATTTGGTATTAGACTCTTGAACTCCTCACCTACCTCACTTACCAAGAGAAAGGCATAATTGTAGGACATGGCACAGTCTAACGTAATTAGGCCTCCATCCTGAGGCATACTTTAAAACATTAATTCAATTAAAGCTTTGCTTAAACCAATTTGTGTAGTGACAAACACAAGGAAACTCTTTCTCTCTCACACACACACACACACACACACACACACACACATTTCTAGCTTTGGGAGGGACTTATAAAGCTTATTGTGTAGTTCTTGCATTCATTGTTTTTGTTCTTCTTTTAGCTGCTGTCAAGAAGTCACAACAGCAGACCATCTGATGCGCAACCAGCTTGGCACAAGTTAAATATATATATATAAAATTTATCCAGGCATAATTTGGAAATTGAACCTAGACTTTCCACATGGCCACCAATGCTCTATAGCTCTTCTATTCTTTGATTTCTGGCAATGTATCTCTTAGTAAGGGAAACTAGTGACAAAATAAGAATGTGCAAGACACTAAATTTATGAAAAAAGAAGTAAATATATGTGAGCATTTACATGAACATAAAAGGTGTTATCATTGCTAATATCGAAAAATCTAACAGACACACTGTAATTTTCCATTAAACTCTTTAGTAGTTTAGATGTCTGGGTGATAAATGTTTAAACATGCATTTGTTGAACTGATATTTCATTAATAATCATTACATTACATTAATAATCAGCAGCTCCAATCCAGGCCAGTCCATGTCCATTATTTCCATTCATTAATATTCTACTGTATACCCAGGGTCATGAGAGGACTACAGTCTGTTCCAGGAGACCCAAGGCACAAGATTGGGGACACTCTGGCGTGCCAATCAATCACAGGGCACATAAGCACACACACTCACAAACTCGCTCACTCACAATGGGTAATGTAGATTAAGCCAATTAGCCAACTATGCATGTCTTTAGACTGTTGGTAGAAACCGACCAAACATGCGGAGAGCATCCAAACCAGACCTGAAATGGGAATAAAACCCTCGACTTATTCACTTCGCCACTGCGCCGCCTGTCCATAATGTTGGCCATTATAATAAATTGTCTACAACTGTGGTAAAAGATGTTATTGACTAGGCTGTAGATTTTTGTAGATTTGAAAAAAGTACATTATAAAAATTGGTGTTTACAATTTTTTTTTTTTGTCATGTAAGGAAAATGTCATACAAATGTTGAACACACAATATTATATTTTGAAAAAGAAGGCTGTGACAGCCTGCCCGCGAAATGGAGATATTAAATGGCAAAGAAAAGCACGTTCTGCCTTGTGCTTTTATTGAACACCCTGTCTAGTCATACAGTTTTCATGAAAACGAAAAATTACATCCCACCTTTTTTTGGATACAGTTGACTGATTTCAATTTCTCCCACTCAGTTCCAGCCATACAGTTTTTTTTGTTTGTTTGTTCTTGTTCTTTCAGACTAACTGATCATCCTATACTTTTAAGTTGCACAAATCAATTATTTTGACATCATAAATGCTGATCTGTGGGCTTAGACCCCTATGTGTATAACATTTGACAGATGCTCTTATACACAGTGATTTTAAAAAGTCTAAAGAAACTAATAAGCTGATGCCCTATCAAAAGAGGGCTTAGTACTTTATATTAACACCATGATCAAGTTCAGAATATGTTTGTAGCCAGGTTGTGATGCAGTATTTCAGGAAGTACCACACTTTGTCAAAACAGCCTAAAAATATTCAACACTTTTAGCAACTTCGGCAGGAAGTGGATGTGTACCTTGAAACAGACATAGATCATAGATTTCTGAACTTGCAAACTTGCGAGGCTACTGCTCCTTGTGAAGTATAAGGTGAAGTACAAGAACAGTTCATGCAGAAAAACATCTGCTTCAACTACTAGCAGTCCTGATTTGGGAATCTGTTTGAATTCAGTGTAAGGGAAGTTTAATTCTCGGCGAACAAGAATTAAACATAAATATTTCAAGTCAAAAGGTAACAAATTAAAACACAAACTGCAAATAACCAATGAAAAAGGAACAGATGTATAGATGCATAGATGGATGGGGCTGGTTTTCTTTCCTGTGCTACAGGTATTTCTGTTTTTACAATGTCAGATATAGGCAGCCAGCTCCATTTCAATGCTAATGAGAATGTGTGTTGGCTGTAGCACCAAAGGAACACCTGTGGATTCAATTCGATTCCCCCAGTGGGTTATTAATCTCCAGCTACTCCAGATGTGCAGCCCTCCAAGGTACCCAGCAGCTACAACAACTGCATCTCATGATTAAAATGCAGAGTGAATAGTTTCATGAATGAAAATTAGATTGATTTATGTTTGTGTCTGCCGAAACTTCATCCATTTATCCATCATTTTGCCATTTTAGTGCTTTCTTTAAGGAATCTAATGAGCAGATTATTAGAACATAGAAAAGAGCAGCGTAATATGCGTTAGTTAGGATGAGACTGAAGAAACAGCCTAACTTTGCAAAACCTCAATCCTTTGAGCAACAAAGTCCACTTTCCTTGACATGAGGACAGCAGTTCATGTCTGTGAAGGAGAAAGGTTAACCTTGGCAAACAGTATATCTGGTAAAGATATGAAATCAATCACATTCTCCTGTGCCTGGTAGCTGTCTGTACTCTGGGCAGCCTGACCTAGCTTAGTCTTCCAACTAAAGTCCAAAGTTATTCAAACCCTTCAAAACAAAGGTAAGCGTATAAAATAAACATTATCAGTATATTTATTAGTATAATGTATAATGATTTAAGTATAGTATAATGATTTAAAAGAGCCACTGAAACAATTTGAGAAACTATGTATCTCCAACAAGCTTGTGTAACAAAATCCTTATCCATTTGCTTCAATGGCTGCATCTCCAGCCAGCTCTTTTAATTCCTTGGACTAAGTTTATTGTTTGTTTTAACAAAAAATGGTATTGTACACATGGAACCGTACTTTTCTCATTCATCATCATGACAACAACCAGCCTTTAACACAAAAGATTTGTGTTACCCTTGCACAAAAGATGGCTATAGAACATAAGTTGCCATTGTGTGATCTAGCACACTATCGGCAGATTTTCTAAAATAAGGGAAAGCTCAAAATAAATCTAGGATAAAGCATGGCCAATGTTAATGGTCTCCTGTAATGTAGTATGTCAATTATAAATAAACAAACAAGCACTTTATGGACAAAATGTGTGAGCCTTCTACTAACAGTTGCCACAAAGCTAAAAGCACATAATTCTGTGGAATGTCCTTTAATGCTGAGGCTTTGTAAGATTGTTACAAAGCATTACAATGCACAAAGCAAGTTTCAAGAAGACATAATTTGCCAAGGCTTAAGTAGAGGAACTCAAAGACTTGCAGAAAGCCCTGCCTTGGACACCACTAAACACCTTAGTGATGAGTTAGAAAGCTGAGTGTATAAAGACCACTTGGAGGGTTTTATGATTAAAGATTATTATTAGGGCTAGACCACATGTTTAATGGTTCTAAAAAAAAAACTTATTTCATTTGGAAATGCAAAAACATGCTGCTTGTTCAACAAGTGGGCAGTGATACAACTGTAACCATAATGCTTTTGGAGCTGGAGGAGCATGAACAAGCTTTTGGAGGGTGCTGTAGTCCTTGAGGGTCTGGTTGACCATGCAGCAGCTTTAGGAGTGGTGTTTGGTCAGGTCTGTGCTTTGATTTGCATTCAATTGTGCAAATGTGAAACCATCCAAACGATTTCTGTCGGACTTGAAGAGACACTCTCCTCTCAGATTCACATGTTAAGAAACAAAATCTTGTTGCGATACTCTTTTTTTAATAATTTTTCTTCGATATAGTCTATATATAAGTAACTAATGGATATCCAGAAAAATCTGTTTCTTTTTGAAGTACATTATAGAGCACCTATGTATTATCTATGCTTAAGCGAAAAAATTTTTTCTTGTAGTGGCCATCTTCTTTTAGTTGTTTTATTGCTTCCTTAAATTTTTTCCTTTCACCGCAAGACCATGTTAGTTTATTTGTCTAAAGACAGCAATTAGAGCATTAGAGCCCTCACAAAGGGGTTGGGGAGTGACGTCTAAGGTTTGTCTAATAGAGCACGCCACCTCTGTGCTTCATTTGTCCAACAGATTTGCTCACCTCAGTAAACCACCCGCTGAGAAGTCTGAAAGGGTTCTGGTTATAGTAGAGTCTATTTTGAATCACATGAAATTAGCTAGACCCACCGACTCCTCCTGCCCCTTCCTCTCTGACAGCTGACGATTTTGCCATATTCTATGATGGAAAGATTGCAGCAATCCACCAGTCCTTCGCTCCCAACCAAACTCCTACAGCAGAACCTCAGGAACCTCCCTTAGCAGAATTCTCCAACTTGTCATCTGATGAGATTTAACAGATCGTCTCGTCATCTAACCCCATCACCTGTTCATTAGACCCAATCCCTTCCACAATGCTCCAGGCCATCTCACGAGACCTCATTCCCTTACCACAGCCATCATCAACCATTCCATATCATCTGGTCATGTTCCTGCTGCTTTTAAGAAGGCAAGGGGTATTCCCATCCTCAAGAAACCCTGCCTGGACCCATCAGAAGTTAATAATTATCGCCCGGTATCACTGCTCTCTTTTATTTCCAAAATTCTTAAAAGAACTGTTTATAACCAAATGTCTCTTTATCTCTCACAGAACAACCTTAATGATCCCTACCAATCTGGATTCAAAGTGGCACATTCCACAGAGACTGCCCTTCTGTCAGTCACTGAGAAGCTCCATGCTGCTAGATCTGCTAAACTGTCATCTGTCCTCATCCCCCTGGACCTGTCAGCTGCATTTGACACGGTGAACCACAAGATTCTATTATCTATTCTTACAAGGCTTGGAATTTGTGAAACAGCGTGGCAATGGTTTGCTTCTTACCTAGAAGATAGGTCATATTAGGCAACATGGAGGGGATCTACATCTGCCCCACATAGACTCTCTACTCGTGTCCCACAGGGCTCAGTACTTGGTCCTCTTCTGTTCTCCCTCTATACCCGGTCTCTTGGTAAGGTCATATCATTGCATGGATTTTCATACCATTGTTATGCAGATGACATCCAACTTGTTCTCTCCTTTCCTCCCTCTGACACTCAGGTTTCCACCCGGATCTCAGCATGTCTGGCAGACATTTCATTCTGGATGGCTGCTCATCAGCTGAAGCTTAATCTCAGTAAAACCGAACTGTTGTTTATCCCTTGTGACTCATCCCCAGGTCAAGACCTTGTAATATCCCTGGACAACAACCAAATCACTCCTTCAGCCCCCACCCACTACTCAGGTGCTTGTTCAGTCCCTTGTTATTTCAAGACTGGACTACTGCAACTTACTTCTGGCAGGCCTGCCTCTGTCCATGATTCGGCCTCTGCAACTGATCCAGAATGCAGCAGCACTTCTTATTTTTAACCTTCCCAAGTTCTCCCACACCACCCCACTCCTCTGCTCCATGCACTGGCTTCCTGTAGCTGCCCGCATCAAATTCAAAACACTGATGCTTGCCTACAAAGCTAAAAATGGCCCACTTTTATCTCTCTGCGCTAATTACACCACGCACTACACCACGTTCCCTCCGATCCTCCAGCACTGCTCGCCTTATCCCACCATCTCTCAGGGATCGAGGGCGGCATCCATCCAGGCTCTTTTCTGTTTTGGCACCTAGGTGGTGGAATGAACTTCCCCTAGATGTCCATACAGCAGAGACTTTGACTATCTTTAAAGGACGACTTAAGACGCATCTGTTTCTCCAGTACTTGGACTAACCCCACTAAAAAAAAAAAAAAACACCTCTTCCCAGTTGTGTTGGACTAATGGCACTGAGTTATTAACCTAGTTTACCCAGTGTAATTATGTATCCAATGATGTAAACATTAAAGCACTTTTTGTAAGTCGCTCTGGATAAGAGCGTCTGCCAAATGCCTAAATGTAAATGTAAGTAATTTAATATTGCTGTCTTGTTAGTACGAACCACGTGATGCCAGCTGACCGCATCTTTTCTAACTGCTTGTTCACGCACCATTAGGGGCGGGGGCGTAACACACTCGGAGGACAACGCTATCCGCTCCTTTCCGCTTGCGTGAGCTCACAGACGCCCCTGATTGGCTGTAGAGCTGTGATTAATGTGGGAGCACTAAGTACCTCTCATCCCTCCCCTCTGAGACAGCTCGGCCAATCAGCTTTTTCTAGACCTCCGGCTGTGAGAGGTTAAAATATTGTCATTTTATGTGCTTTTTCCTAACTCGTGAAATTGCTATGACAGTTTTTTTTACACCAGTGGGCCGAGTTTTCATGATCTAACCTAGGGCCTCATACATGTAACCCCACAGGCCGGCATTGCTTCCATAGCTCTTGGCCTGTTTTCAGTCTCTGTGTAACAGCTAGAATCAACACACCAGGTGTGAACTAATACTGTACCTGTATATTCTAATACTAATGTCTGTCTTTGTTCAGACAACTGTTTACATTTTAGTTTATGTGTTTGTAAGAAAACCTGGCATTTTGTTGAATACAAATAAACTATAATATGTTTTTTTCTTTGTCTGTTTGTTTCTGTAACCTTGTGCAAATTAAATCTGTTTAATTCATGAATAAAATCCACCTCATAATTACTGATGTGTTACAAAAACATGTTAAAGTGTAGAAAATGCATTCAGCATTTGTAAATGATTCTAGAGTAAACTCCTTTAGTGTACTGGTAACACATTTGCAATACAGTATTATAGGAGTGTACTGTGTGATTGTGTGTACTGATTATCAAAGTTTGTGTGTATTGATATGGTATATTTGTATTACCCACAAAGTGTACTTTTTTAGTATTTGTAATTAGCCAAAAGTATAACACCAAGCTACTGCTGCAATCAAAATACATTCATAGTATATTATTTGTGTATTTGTAACACAGTAAAAAATTGTTGTAATGTACTTATAATACATATACTTTTATTTAATTAATTACTGTCAGGTATGTAGGTTAGTACATGAACAGCCATATACTTTAAGTGTACTAAGTATACTTAAAGTTGTTCCGCCTTAGTACCCAAAAGTATACTTAATACAGTACACTTAAAATTGTGCTTTTGTACAATTTCATTACAACTTAAATGCACATAATACAAAATAAGTCAACTAAAATAGTACCAAAATAGCAAACTATACTATACTATACTATACTATACTATACTATACTATACAAAGTATACTAGTCATTAGTCTGGTTGCAAGTACACTTAAGTATGCTTTGGCATGCTAGGACTTAATATACTAGTATATATAAATATATATAAATATACTATATACTTTTTTAAAACATGCTTATGGGTGTGCAATTCAATTGAATAAAGTAAAGGTCAATATAAATCTAACCATTATACAAAAACATGGACACAAACTCAATGTAATTAAAGTTCTCTATACTAATATAACATCATATAACTTTCAATTTTCCTCTAAATTTGCAGATTTGATCTCAAACCTGGTCATTTCTGTAGGAAAATAATTAATTGCTGGAGACTTTAATATTCATTTTAAGAACCCAGCAGACCATCTGAGAACAGCATTTATGTCAATCTGCAGGGGTAAATCAGTGTGTAACAGGACCCACTTACAAAGTGGGTTCATATTGAGATTCAACACTAACCTTTGGATTAAATCTAGAAAATATAGTGACATTTCCACAGTCCAAAGTTATCTCGGATCAATATCTCATCTCATTTAAAAAGGGGGCTTAGAAATAATGTATGCACATAGCCACGGTACAAAATTAAACATACATTCACATCAACTACTGCACAGAGCTTTATCAGGAATCGCATGGATTTTCAACTATGATTGGATCACTGTCTGACTCCACAGAACTCGATCAGGTGACTGAATGTATAGAGTCAGCATTCCTATATACCTTAGATAATGTAGCTCTAGTTAAAAGAAAAACTATTAGAGATAATAAACTTAATAGATTTTGATTTTATTAAGAGATTTAATCAAATTTGCATATGTAGACATGTTCGGAGTCTGTTTGTTGAAAAGAATTAAGTCACTAAAATAATCTAAACTTCCCATCACTAGTAAGAACTTTACAAAATACTTTTCAGACTTTACAAAATGCGAGACCAAGACTGAGGCATACTAGAAGGGTCTCCCCTAAATATTTTTTAGGGAGTGAGCGAACTTTGCAGGCAGCCACCTTGCCATATGGCATGATGGCAGAATCATCATGGAGCTGAAGAAATAGGAGTGAGATCCTGTAGATTGCCCCAGAAAGAGACTGGGAAAGGTGAGCAAGCATCTTGACATGGTGCAACCAGCAACCTTCAGCATCCCATCTCATCATGAGGTGGCATTTTGTCAGACCTGTTCCTTGTTAGTGATGTTAGCTCTGTTTATCACAAAGGGCCTGTTAGCTCAGTCAGCTCTGAAAGCCATTTTATCCCTGTTAGCCTTTTTGAAGGCCCTGTTAGCTCAGTTAGCCTTGATGAAGACCCTGACCCCAGAGCCCTGACATAGGTCCTGTTTGCTCTGTTTATTCTGTAAAAAGCCTTGTCTGTTCTAAAGGCCCTGTCTGCTCAGAAAAACAGAAATCCTTGATAACTTTCATGCTAGTGCTGAGATAACCGAGATGCCATTAGAAAACATTTGCTGTTTCCCCCCACCACCTGAGTTTGAGGATTTCTGTTCACTCAGCCTCCGGGGATTAAGAACCATGTGTCTGCACCATCTCCCGAGTTCGAGAATTCCATAATTGCTCCTCCCCTGTTTAAGATTTTGTAAGTGCTTTGCTTCCTGGGGTTTTGAACTGTTGCTCGCCGTTCAAGTTTGAGAACATTATGTTTGCTTTAGTATCTGGGTTCAAGGATATCAAGTCACGGTTCCATCTCTGTTCAGTCCAAAGGACAAGCACCTTTTTAGGGGGTCGAGCTGGACAACTGTTGGTGTTCTGGGGTAGCGCCTTTTGGGCATAATGTCAGGGATAACTTAATAAGCCTCAGTATTTTCTAGTCCCTCTATCTCACGTCTGATCTAATTTGCTAAGTTTATTCTGTTTGGTGTTACTTTGAACAGTTCTCTGAGTAGTCTTCTGACTGTTTAATTTTCTTACAACAGTCTTTCATATTTTCGTTTCAGGCCTTTTCATGTTATAGCTTTTGTTTTTGTTTGTGTTTTTTCCTTATTAAATATATATGTTTCCGTGATTATGACGTGCCTGCAATTCTTCAAACATAATGAGATTCCAGACCATAACCCATTAGAGAATCTGTGCTGGAGATCTGTGAGAGAAATTAATGTGACTCTGGACAGAAATAAATCTTCTGACCTACTGTACTATTGGCCTCTGATCAAAGTTGTGTCTCCTTGCTTTTTTTGCTTGACCTTAGTACAGTATTTGACGCCATTGATCATACTGTTTTCTTGATTGATGGCCCTCTGGGTCAGGTCTTATTTTTCTCATTGTTATTAGTTTGTAGTTTACTACAATGTACTACAATATTCTATGTGTACTAAAGTAAAGTTTGGTAGTTTCAAAGGATTCTGTTTTAGGTCCATTGCTGTTTTCTCTTTATATGTTTCTCTGTGTAACATAATTCATAAACAAGGTATTAGTTTCCACTGTTATGCTGATGAGACAGTTTTATGCCTCAGCAAAGCCAGATAAGACACACCAGCTTAATTCTGACAAGAAAGAAGTACTGGTAATAGGGCCACATGCAGCTACATTATTATTAGTAGTAGTAGTATTAGTAGTAGTAGTAGTAGTAGTAGTATTTTACATTTTGTCTATATAGCACATTTCATGTGTACATGTTTTAAAGTGCTGAAATAAAACGGGGAAGATAAACGTGAATTTTTTACAAAAAACAACTACCTAAAAGCCTTAGTAAACAGGTAAGTTTTCACGCCTGGGAAAAGTAATTGGGATGGAAATCACACAGTTTAATCCTTGGAGGACGAAGGAGACAATTGTTGTGGGCTTTCTGATTATGATTGGACTTCAGTGGTGAAAGTAGTTATTTCAGGTACCTGTGTGGATTGCTAGTGTTTTATGATCTGCCATGCCTACTTCAATCAAATGGTGCAGGTTGCTTGTTGGTAACTAGTATTGTGAAAACTACAGCAGAGGAAGAGCTTTTTCTTACAAAGCATCAAAGTAGTGGAATAGCATTTCAATTTATGTTCAGGACTAAGACACGGTCTAAGTGTTTACTGAAAATGTATTGATATAGTCAAGCCTTTTGTGAATAGATTTTTTCTTAGGTGATGGTGCAGATCTGGGGGACTCATGGACATAGAGTATTATGGTGAACAGGTATGTTTGTCTTCCCCACTCTCATTCACTGAAAATTGTTGTTGTCCTAGGGAGCCCTCAGGTCTGTGTTTCCTTCTGGCTCTTCTTTTTAGGTACTGTATGCTGTAGCTGTTTTTCCCTTACACCGTCACTTTGGCTTGCTCATCAGGGACACATTAATAATTATAAGTTATACTTTTAAATATAAATTATAATTGTATATATTTTTTTAAATAATGTGAAGCTGCTTTGTGACATTGACCATTTTTTAAAAGTGCTATATAAATAAAATTTAATTAAACTGAAAGATAATAGCAATAAATAGCTGGTGTCAAAAGATGTATAGTTAAAATGTATAGTATTTATTGTACTGATTTATTACAATAAATACTATACATTAGTATATTAGTACTAATGTATTAGTACTATACACTATACAGTATTTATTGTATCTAAATGACTTTTTTTGTCTTGCATCACTCAACATAATGGGTATTTAGAATTTTAAGAACAAATTATTGCATACATTTTAATACATTTACTTTTTTCTGGATTTCAGCAGACAAAAGAAGACACTAGAGCAAAGCATTTAATCACAGAATCAAACAAGAACACCTGAATGTGAGCTTAGAATGAATTAACATTGTTTTTGCAAACCCAATGTTGTAGCTAAAGGATTCATCAGATCCCCCTTTCTTCTCAGGCCCTGGTAATCACTAAAAACTGATCAAATACCTCTGTTCAAAAAAGTAGAGTGCCTCTACAGGGAAATTAGAGTTAACATACCATGCAAATGAACAGAATTTCACATTTTTCCATCACCATTCTTTCCATTATCGGTTAAGCAGGTGGTGTCAGCATAAAAAAGAGCAGCAGGTTTTTTTCATCACCATTTTAACAGTATGTAGCATAAAAGGCCCCTTCCTGCTGAAATAGACTAAAAATGCATAAGATATTGTATAGAACCAAACCACCTGCATGAATGCTTTCAAATCTTTCCTTCCTTAAGAGCGCTACCATATAACACTAATGTGTTATAAGAGCAGAGTAAATTCTAAACTCTGCAGCCCTATAAGGCACAAGTCACTGTTTTTGTGAGACAGATACAGTAGAAAATAAAGCTTGCATTTCCAACGAATGTGAAAAGATGCATAGCAGGCAAGAGGAGGCTGTGCAAGCTTGTTATACCAGGACAAAAATGTCTTGCATAGCATTCGTGTTTGTGTTTTCTAGTAAGGAATTTAACTCATCTACATTATTGCTGTTGAAGACAACACTACTGTCTCACAGGCAATAGGAACTACTACCAAAGAGGTATAAAAAATATAATCACTATGGTTATGCCTCACCATTCTTCTCAGTGCTAGTGTCTCACAATGCACAGAGCAAAGAAAGAGCAAAGCAGAAGTTGACATCTCAGCACTACGGTGAAACTTTCAGAAAGCAATTTCCACCCACCAGTGATCAGTGCCATAGATTTCAGGATTCAGAGGGATGACATGACACAACAGAGCATTTACTGTGTCCTTCCTCCTTTTCCAAACCTTGAAAAAGAATACCAACTTCGATAGAATTGGTATGACATAAAAAACACATATGGTGCCATAAATGTAAAGGTCCACTGCTCCAGCTCAAGTTATGCTCTTAATCTATTTCTTTTATTTTATTTTCTTATTTATATGTATATATTTGTTTTATTAATGATGGATTTACAAAACATGAAATCTATAGAAATAAACATTCCAGCATTACATTATTGTGCCCTGCAATGGGTTGTCAACCTTTTGTCAAAATGTTTTTTTTTTTTGTGAAGGCCTACTTGGGCCCTAATCAGAAAGAACGTGGCATTTAAAATAATTTAGCTCTAAATAAAGTCACCTGGATGCCATTAGTCACATGACCTTTGACCTTTTTGTGACATACCCTTGCTAATGGAGTTGTAGTACTGTAGGCAGGATGCTGCAGGCAGACACTCAGCGTGATAAAAATTTCTCATATTATTTCTCTTAGAAATAATGAGCAGCAACTTTAGCTGCCAGAAAGTGATGTTTGCAGTGGTATTACACAAATTATTTGGTGTATTTTACAAATGTACAAGTGTATTTTAACAAATGTGCATGACGCCAGCAATGGTACAGTTTGCAGCTCAGGGAAAAGCATGAGAAGGTTTAAACAGGCGCCTTGTTTGTGTATGCCTCAGTAACCATCTTTGTCATGGTTCAAAGTTATTTGTGTCATTATTAGTTCATGCTGAAAATTATCGTTTTAACTGTGCACCCTTTATTATTTTGTGTGTATGTGTGTATATTAAATCTTGATATTTATACAAGTAATTGTTAATACAATGATAAATAAAACAGAGCTGCCTGACATTAAAAAAGCAAAACAGTTCAGAATAACACATGTACTAGTTGTTAAGATAAAAATGTAAGTCGCTCTGGATAAGAGCGTCTGCCAAATGCCTAAATGTAAATGTAAATGTTTTTTAAATTGTTGGTATGTCAAACGTGTTTAATTATAGACAGCAGGAATAATAAACAATTTACTGCATTCTTCTAACGTTACTAGGGGTGGGTTTATTATTGATTATGTACACAAGATGTTCATTATTATTAAAGGAAGATTAGATTAGAAGAGAAATTTGTGCCTGCATAGATTTTAGATGCAGTGGTTAGAGTTAGGTCAGATGAGGAAATAGAGAGAGGGGTTAAAGAGAAAAAAAAACACATTGATCCACATCCAGCAGAAAGAGTACAGAGAGCAACATGACAGAGACATAGTCTGGAGTAAAAAAGGTTACATTCTGTGTAAATGTGGGTTGCTATAATAAATTTTAAAAAATGCTTTAAAATGCTGTAAATTATGTTTGTGTATGATTAGATTTTTTAAACTCTCTTCCTGGGGCCCCTTTTCAACTTAGAGGGGACCACCTGCCTCTCTACAGAACACAGCATGGCCCTGCAGGAAAAGCAGTACAGACAATGATGGATGGATGGATGGATGGATGGATGGATAAATAAATAAATGGATAACATTATAGACATTTTGCCTATATACACTAAATTAAAATGCATGTGTGAATGTTGACCAGAAGCCCTACCCCACTCACACTCACTCACTCATCGTCTATACTGCTTACTTATGGAGCCCATCCCACGAGGCTTAGAGCACAATGTGGGGTACACACACTCACCCACACACTTTGGGCAATATATATAATCTGCAGGTCTTTGAACTGCGGGAGGAAACCAGAGTAGCCAGGGGAAACCTGCCAAGCACGGGGAGAATGCAAACTCCATGCACACAGAGACGGGAATCAATCTGGGCCAGGAATCAAACTCCAGACCCTGGAAGGGTAAGGCGACAGTGCTAACCACTACACCACTTAGACTTTTTAATAAACCAAATTCAAGTTTTCATGGTGCAGCATAAGCCACTTCACAGGTTCAGGTCTTCTGCACAGATCAGTGTAATCAAAGTGACATCATTGTAGTTTATTTCAATATATGCACAAGCCAGTGCTAAGAATTATGTTATCGATCAACAAGTTCACCTGAGGAAATAAACTTATAGCAACTCCTGGTGGTTTGGATTGACCGACACCTGTAAGTCGTACAAGGTTAAATCAAAAGTCCTACATACCTAAAATGAAGTTAATTAGCAAAGAAATGTTTGGTGTGTAAAGTTTGTTTTTTTAAGTTATGTAACTATACAGTCTAATATAGCTAACCAATGAGGCAAGGTTAAAGTGATAATTACATAAAAAAAGTGATATACATGTACAGTGAAAATGAAGCCAAAGTCCACAAAAAAGCAAGTGAAACCTTTTCCTTTAAGCTACTTTTGATCAAAATAAGTTAGCATTAAGTGCTAGCTTAAGCAAAAAAAAGTCTAATATGCTAAAATAGTCCTAATATATTCTCCAGTTCTACATTTTAGAAGGAAGTCAGGAATCTACCCATGTGCATGAGTACAGTATATGGTAGATGTATACTAAAAGAAATGTGTTATGACATGAACTCCTACATCTGTTGGCATTTTTGTTTGCAACAGTTCTCAAACAGTACTGACACAGCAGGAAAACGGCCACAGCACCCTCAGCTGGTTTGGATGATTAAGAAACATTAAAAAGAAAAGAAAAGAAAAAAAACCACTAACTGAGTCCAATGAGAGAAAAATACCTGCTTCTATCTATAGAGAAGCCCAGCTCTTTTCATTTCTTCTCTCTTCTGTCAACAAGACCTCAAGATATGGCACAACAATCTTTAATACAAAGCAGAGCCGAGGCTGCTGACAGCAGGCAGACAGCTCTTTTCCCCTTGCTACACACACACCATCCTAAGGCTGATGAGGTGCTGATGGGATGTGAGCGTGACTTTCTCTCCTTCTCTCTTTGACAGCCTCCCAATTACTGGCCTCCCGGCTTCTTCCTCTGTCATTCCAGGAGCCAGCTGGATGTGATGGGAACTCCTGAAACACAATACCTGAGCAGCGCAGCCAAGAAATGACATTTCAATCCATTCTCCATTCATTTTAAAAGACCAGTCATGGATGAGCCTTAATTAGAAGGCTAATATGAATGACAATGAGGGGGATAATAGATGTTATTTCTAGTGACTCCGCTTTTGTGAGCAGTCCTTCAGTGATGGGCAAATAAGGAACAAGAGCTGCCAGTTAATAAGGCTACTTCACACCACTGACTTTTGCTAATTATAAAGCCGGGTCGCTTGTTTAAGTATATTATCTAAGAGCAAACATCTTTTCCAGACACATCATAAAAATCTTTGATTCCTAAATAAAGTGGTGTTAATAGCATAAATCACAGCATTTCGAGAAAAAAGTACCAGGCTTTAAGTAAAGTAATTAAACAAATGTTTTCCTTTAATCATAAGGTATTTAATAACCCAACTTTTAGACCAATAAAGTATCTACAAAATTTTTCCCAGTTCAGCTGATATAATGAAAAATAATGCTATTTATAATGGTATAATTTAATAATTATTTTAATAATTTTTGTTTGGCTTTCCAGATTTTTTTATTGCCTATCCAGATATTCTGAAAAATGATTGATTATTCTACTGATTAATACGGATTACTTATCATTCTTACATTTATTGCAGCTTATCTTTGCACTTATATCACATATAGTATGGAGAAAAAAATGATCTGTATGTAAATTGTGAAAAGGATGCAAGTATACTTAGGCAAGAAACAAAGAAAACAAACAAAATAGAAACCAAGGCAATGAGACACGGAGATTGGGATTAAAATTCCAAGTGAGTGTGGCCTAGCTGGAAGGATTGAATTTTTTTTTCCTTTTTTATAGACCTGTTTTACGGATCATATAATCATTATGTTTTATGAATCAGTTACCCGGTTATTATTTTTGTCTGCACAGGATATGCACACAATATTTTTTTTATCAAATTAGAGAATATTTTGTACATGTTTTATTTGCGTCACAGGGGTGATAAAAAAAAGGCAGAAATAAAATGAATTTTATGTTTCATCTCCCACCTCCAATCATTCAACAATAATATTTGTGTAGATTAAGTTGGAAAGATTTTGAGTTTTTTTACACAAAAAATAACTTTAATTGTAGATGATTATGTAAAAGATTAAAAACAATAACATGACATGTTTCACATCCCTTCATCTTCCATTCATGCATCATCCAATTTAAGTTAAATCCATAGCCCCTAAATGTACAGTAGGTTTTACCAATGCAAAACAAAACACAGAAGACACAACCAGAGAGCTTTCTACATGCGTGTTGCTCATGTCCCCCGCACACAAAACAGTTGCACATCTCTTAAGTGGTGTAATTTTATCATTCTGCTTTGTTTTTTTTTTATTTAACCATATGTGCATCAGAGCTATTAAATGCAGCAAAAAACACTACTAGTGATAGCAGGAGCAAGAGAAAAAAAATGGCTATTTAGAAATAAAAACTATTAGCCTAGTGTCCCACAAGGCTTGCTTAACTATATACAGTAATATGGTTGTGAATGCCAGGGTAACTGCAATGGCAAGAACAATGTAAAAATCCTTTTTCACGGCTTTAAAATTCTCCCTAAATTTTTTTAACCCTTTTATTTCACTCACGGTAGCTGGAACGCTTTATACATAAATAACTTAATAAGAGACCAGTGCATGTATGTAAAAAAAAATATTATAATAATATTTTTTTTCTTCAGTCAGCATATCTACAAGTGTGGCATACATTCCTTTCCAGTATCTGTTGAATTCCAACACAAGCACAGCTCATTCTGCTTAATGCGGTACTGATTAGGTTGTCACCTGAATCAAATCTTATTTAATGAAGAAAAAAATATAAAATGCATTGCTTGGATTATCACTGCCCTCTTGCAATCTAATCAGATACTGTAGGTGGCAAAAGCAGTGCTAGTAGTACCTCAAATATAATTGGAACTTAAAAATGAACCACTGATCAAGTCAAAAGAGTTGAAAAGAGAAGTGTGAGAAAAAGAAGGGTTCAATCCTGGCTTTATTGCCACAGGAAAACAGTGACCATCAGGTTGTTCCTATATGCTTAAAAATTTCAAAGAAAGCACAGCCTGTCAAAGGGCAAATAACAAATCTCTCCTGACAGACATGACTGCAAACTCATTCAAATGTCACTCAGCAACCTTCCCTTCAAACCCAGTGACAAACTGAAGTTGGGGTGAAGTGCATGGTCAGGACGGTCCAAAAAAAGCTCCTAGGCGCAGGGCTGAAATAAGCAATTCAAAGCCTGAAATAAGCAATTCATCGATGAGAAGCAAAGAATGGCCAGTGTGAGTTTTGCAAAAAACCACAAGACTTTCAATATAGAGGAGTAGAGTAAGGTCATATTCTCTGATGAGTCCAATTTTCAATGGTTTTTCCATCTTATGGTTCGACGAAGACCTGGGGCCACAGTCATTTGCATGAACTAAGAAAATTGGAGGAAGATCAAAATGATCTGGGGGTGCTTAAGCAAGGCTAGAACCAGAAGACCAGTGGAGCGCATGCCAAGACGCATGAAAGCTGTGATTGCAAATCAGGGTTATTCCAACAAATAATGTTTCCTGAGAGTTCTTTAGCTAAAACATTACCATAGTGTTTAAAAATTAATCTAAATCTTTGCAATATTAAAGATCTGCAAAGACTACATCTTTTTTGCTATTATCGTGTGTTTTTTTTTTCTTTAAACAAATGCACTAAATGATATTTTTATTATCATCTTCATTTAGAATTATTTTAAAAGATTTTACTTACTTACTTATTTTACTTTACTTACTAAAACAAAACTGTTTAAACATCAGAGGTTTGTACAGTGAGCACTATGCACGATGTGTGCTTTAATTCATATACTTTAGTTCTTGTTTTTACAGGCCCAACATGCTGAAATAGGGTCAAGGCTCAATTTTTATGCTCCCTTGCAAACTGAAGCTTTTTCTTTTGTCTAATTGACCTTAATAACTAGGGCTTTTCTTATGGCCACACAGCTTTAATGCATTGTGTATGTCTAAAAGCTCTTTTACTATTAAAGAAAGCTGTTATTCTTATAATCAGTTTTTAAGCAGCAACTCCATAACTTTTTATGCAGCAACCTCAATCCATAGTCATACATGATTTTTGTCTGATCACATTTGTTCTTAACCCAGTTCTTGTAATTACTGCAGTCTCCCTAGTTGTTTTCTGTGATTGATGCAGGGCATTAGGTTGACCCTTCTGTAAGATAGGATATGTCTTAATTAAGAAATGAGAAGCTACTCACTACATCCGTCAGGGTTAAAACAACAGCTGCCACATTTTAATATAAATAAACATATTAATTACTGCAGTAATTATGCAATCAAAGGCTGTTAAGTATTTGCTTATTTAAATTCAAGTGTCAATGGTCATAGACATTACACATGATACATTACCTGCTGTACAGTATTCCATGGTGTGGCAAAACAGCCACTAAAATAAGATGTAATAAAGAGGCATATACACAACAGTAACCCAAATGGCTCTTTATTACATCTTATCTCAGTGGCTGTTTTTTTGCCACACCACGTTGGCTGATTAGAATATTTATTTTCCAGACCTGTGCTTCTAGCTGTGCAGTAACAACTTCTCATTTATCACCCTCCACTCCGTGTCCATGCCAGCACCCAGGGCTGCAGCCGAAGGACAGCAATTACAATTTATGGCCCTTTTGATCTGGGATTAATTAAAAAGATCCGTCAAGGTGGTCTCCCTGTCTGTTGCAGTTACTATGTTATGCTGTATTTGCACAGTAATCAGTCTCAAATGGGGCATCAGAGCATTGCGAAAGTGATCGCTGTGATTGTCTCAATAAGAGGAGAAATAGACCAGCCCAGAAACCCAGAACCCGAAGTCTTTATCAATCATAAAAGCTCAACAAAGATTCTCTTCCAAACCAGTTGGCAACCATGTGTAGGTAATATGTAGGTACACAGTCAAATCCCCAGTGTTAATTTAACATTTTTAGAGTTTATTTCAGTCTGAAATGGACGAATATAAACAATAGTTTTTACGTTTTTAAGTGTTAAGTCAATACTTGTGAATTTGCTCTGTATTTACATAAAGTGAGTATTAAGTAGGGGTGTAACAGTATGTGTATACAGTATATACACTAATGTAAAGTACAGTATGTTCGATTTTGTGCACTGTCTGACCTTCCGGCTCTGAGCACAAGTGAGGAGCCAACTGACAAACAGGAACACTGTGGTTCAGACAGCTTGTTATAAGCTTAATGTTCATCAGAAAAGAGTTGAAGACAAAGAATGTCTTACTGAATGGTCTTTTTTTTCAAAGCACCAGCATGTCTCTAACTAACATTCTAAGAATATCCAAAAAGAGGAAGAAGGAGCAGGCCGCAGCATCTTGGCAGAGGAAGTCACATATGGTAGAATAAGAAAACAGGGGTCAGGGTACACATAAATGCTTATCCTAGGATTAATCAATTTTATAACAAGACTTGGCCTTTTAAAAAGATTCTGTTGCTCATAGTCTTTCCTTATTTAGATGCAGACTCGGCCAAGTGTGGCATTTTAATCCTCTCAGTGCTTCTCTTGATTGATTCAGTTAACGTAAACTACTGTTTCAAAATGTTACAGATTTTCAAAATGTTGTAATCAAGATTGAACATGATCATAAATATATGCACACACACACACACACACACACACACACATATATATATATATATATATATATATATATATATATATATATATATATATGTTATTAGATTACAGCTGTAGCATGCTTTGATAAGCCTATGCAATATCACAACATTTATTTCCATGCAGAATTGGACTAATTTCTGTCCAAGGTCTTGTATTGATGATGGATAAAGTCGGACTGCTGCATAAAGCCTTCGCCAGAACATCCTAAAGATTCAAAATCTGGTTAAGGTCTAGACTCAGTGGTGGTCCATCCATGTTTAAAAATGATGTCTCACGCTCCCTGAACCACTCTTTTATAATTTGATATTAGTTCTTAAACCAATTTTAGTAGTTTCATCAAACTCAGTTGTTTGCTTTGATTGATGCAGGCCAATAATGTGATCCTTTTGATACAGACTAACATCTTTGCCACAATTACAGGATATGTCTATTTGTATAAACAGGGAGCACTTGGCTGATGTCCTAGCCTAGCAAAAGTTTTAAATACTACAGAGATACAGATTTCAGACATACAGAATTTGTACAAACAAGTTTATTTTGAATATAATGCTGCACTATGCAGTAATTCATTATTCGTTAATACACCATTTCAGACTTTGGCATGTTTTAGTAGCAATTTGCTAGCCAGCTAACTTGGATTAATGATGTATATGAGATGGTTATTGACTTCCGTCGGTCTGGCTCTCTCCTGCTACCTGTCTCCATCGAGGGAGTGGATGTTGAGAGGGTCAGGTCATACAGATCACTGGGGCTACAGCTAGATGACAAACTGGACTGGTCAGTGTACACTGACTATCTGTATGAGAAAGGTCAGAGACGACTGTTTTTCCTCAGGAGACTAGGATCTTTCAACATCTGCAAAAAGCTCCTGTTGATGTTTTATCAGTCAGTCATCGCCAGTGTGATTTTCTAGGCGGTGGTGTGCTGGGGAGGTAGTCTCTAAAACAGGGATGCCATGCGATTGGACAAAGTGGTCAGGAGAGCTGGTTTAGTGGTTGGTCTGGAGCTGGACTCTCTCGAGGAAGTGATAGAGTAGAGGACACTTAACAAACTGCTCTCTATTATAGCTAACACTGACCACCCACTTTACACAGTTTTCCGCAACCAGAGCGAAAGTCTTCTGCTACAAAGCTGCTCAATGGACAGACTTCGAAAATCCTTATATATCCTGCAGTGTTTTTAGATTTTCATTGCACTAGTAACTTCTGGTCAGTTCTCACATTACCCTGTGTGTACAAACTATATGTAAGATATACAATGTGCAATCTACAACCTGTCTTTGTGTCATTGTCTCCATGGCTACTGGATATCAGGAATTTTTTTACAGGATCAATAAAGTATCTATCTATCTATCTTTCTGTCTGTCCGTCTATCTATCTATGTATCTATCTATCTATTTATGTTCTTAAACAGTGAACTACGGTATATGGTCAGTGTTTTAGATTTAACGAACCAATATGTCTGTATGTTGATTAATCTGAAGCTCCATTTATAGGGGCTTTCACTAGGGATCGTTGAGACCCAAGGTAACTATTGGAGGCCAATGCTGACCACTGTATTTATTCCCATTTTTGTACAACCGTGGCACAGTAGGACCTCCGGTCAACATTCACATGCCCATTCACACATTACAGGCAATTTGGGAATGCCAATTAGCCTAATCTGCATGTCTTTGGATTGTGGGAGAAAACCAGAGAGCCTGGAGGAAACCCACCAAGCAGAGGTAGAACAGGCAAACTCCATGCACACAGACCCAACACGGGAATCAAATCAAATGCTGTTACTATTCATACTGTATCTAGATACCTAGATTTTTCTTTTCTTTGTTTCCCCCTTTCTTATGTATTCAAGAAATATTGACCATTACCTCTGTTTTGGTGGAAAGGTGCCATGGTGGCTTAGTGGTTAGCACAGCTGCCTTCAATCTCCGGGGTTTAGGTTCAAATCTTGCCTTAGGTTATTTTGTGTGACGTTTGCATGTTAAATCCCAATGCTTGATGGGTTTCCTCTGGGTACTCCAATTTTCTCAAACAGTCCAAACACAAACACAGTAAATGGATTGCCATTTCCAAATTGCCTTCAGTGTGTGAGTGTGTGTGCCTAGGCTCTGCAGTGGGTTGGCAACCATCCAAGGTGTATCACATTTTGTGCTTTAAGTTTCCTGGGATAGGCTCCAGGCCCCCTTGACCCTAAATGCAATAAGAGGTATAGATTATGGATAAATTATAAGAAAGTTTTCTTTTCACTATACCAAAAATGTACCAAATCTGGAATTCAAAACTGAGCGACAAACCAAAAAATCTATAATATAAACAATAATTTAATTTATTAAAATAATTTATTAATGTTATTTTTTTATTTGCTCTACATCTAAAATATTATGATCTATATTTGGCATCAATAAATAATAATATTTGATCGAGAATAGTTTATAAATTTGGAATAATGTGATGAAACCAACATGCACACAAGGTAAGTTATTCATTAATAAAACTGCACACACTATTAGGCTGCTGGTTCTTAATGATGTCTTGCCAGGCATCTCTGGGTCAATATAAAAGCAACCCAGCCTCACGCATATTGACTGGAGTAACTGCCTGTTACCATAGAAACAACTTGCTCTGGCTGAAGTACATTGGAACCTTTGCATAATTTGTTAAGCTTTGCAAGTTTAAGGCTATCTTTCTATGGTGAAACTTTTCCATGTGTGATCATGCATGAAAAATATTTTTTTTCACCTATTTGTCATAGTATTGTGGATGCTGAACTCCATCTATGCTTATTGGTAATTGCATTTACAGTATATGAAATAGTTTAATTGTGTGGAAGTTGTATGTAGACTATGTCAGTAGATAACTGCAATGCCCTGCTTAGCATAAAATATTTGTACGTCTTACTTAAATTGTTTATCTAATGTAAGATAACATGTTATCAATCTTGGCCAAAAAAAAAAGGCATTTACTTTTGCACAAGGTAGGACACTGTTCTAACAAGCTCACCTGTTGCTGAGCATTTTCTAATTGTGCTTGTATATGTGTTGGATATTAGTAAGTATATATTTCATGGTTTAAAGTTTAAGATAAAATTAGTTCTAAAATGTTTTTAAATGGTGCATGATGCCCGAGAGCCTATATGCATGTCACAGTTACCTTCTATTATTGTACAGACGGTACATGCGTAATTGGACTGTGTACTGACATCACTTAAAAAAAAAAATGTGTGTTGAGCAAATGTCAACCTCTGCGTATTTCCCATTTTATAGTAATGAGACAGCTGCTAATAGGAAAAGTATGGTATTAAATCTGTTAGTATCTTTTCAAAGCATGATTCCTTTTTGTT
Source organism: Clarias gariepinus (assembly GCF_024256425.1). NCBI lineage: Eukaryota > Metazoa > Chordata > Actinopteri > Siluriformes > Clariidae > Clarias > Clarias gariepinus. The sequence continues at coordinate 15,889,015 of NC_071105.1, read as the reverse complement.
TCAATTTAATATACAGTATGTTGGGTATAGTACACATGTCAGTCATACAATGCTGCAGCTATCTGCAATTTTCCATTGTAATGAGTTTAATGCACGGATGGCACCACAGACACACAGCTGCGAGGCGTGGTCTTCCAGAAGAAGGGTAATTTTATTTAGAAAATTGGAGAAGTGAAAGGTTTATGATGGGAGGAAAGAAAAAGGAGGAGGAAAGTGGTGAAGGTGTACACATGTGGGTCTGGAGGCAGTGCCCTGCTGGCATGCGAGCACAAGGCTTGTGGGCAATGGCAGCGGGCAGAGTGGCAGAGCTCCTGTTAAATGGCTCCTCTTTGCTGACTGGCTACCTGGCCCCTTCTAGCTCTCAGGATCACGGAAGCCGTCTCTATGCAAGAGTGGAAACGTCGCGGGAGCACGTGCAGTCTCTCCTCAATGCAGAGATCAAACAATTTTATGCCTTTGAAGTCTCTGGGTGGCATTACATCACCCCGCTCACGTGCCAGTTTAGCGTCCACCGAGCGACTGCTCTGTAGATCCATTAATGATGATAGTTCCCTTTCCACATCTGCAGAAGAGGAGGCTGCTCACCTAGTGAGCCTATGGAGTGAGCGAAGAGCGACAAGGGATTTAGACACACATCCATCACTGGCGCATGCCAGTAATTACCCTAAATAAACACATTAAAACAGAAGTGTGGTTCAGAAATCTTTGGAATATAACTGTAACAAGACCAAAACCAAAACCTTAAACAAAATCCTTCTAATATGGTAAATCAATTTTCAAATAGACTTTTTATGACTAATAATGTACAGATTACTTCCCTATACAGTAGTATGGATAATGAATATCACTGCCCACTGATATGCCTTAAAAAACACTGATATCACCCAAAGATTTCTGCGCAGTTTCTGCCTTATTCACATGCCCACCTGTTTCCATAGTGAGTTCGGATGTACGAGTAGGAATGTGCTGTGTCGAAAGAGACTCAGTCCTGTTATAGCCTAATTAGGCTCATAATGACCGAACATGTCTCAGAAAAACACAGCCAGTAGTGGTTATAGATTCAGCACTCAGGGTGTTATAGTTTCTGGCGCTACCCATTTGCTCGTGCTGTTTCTAATTGTTTTAAACAAATCACTATGGAAAAGGAGTATAATTAGCTGCCTAGTCCACACCTCAGCAATCAATAGGGTAAGAGTTCTTTGACATGAATCCATGAACAGAGTCAAGTATATAAGCCCTAAGGGTTATCATAGTACAGGTATAGTAAACATACAGTATGTTCGTGTATTCAATAGATTTAATAGGTCTATTAACCACCATTAACTGCTGTCAATGCAGTCTGAATGCTCCTAATTTTGAAACACAGTCATGTGTGGTTATTAGGAGTGTGCATGCTTTTTTCTGAGATGGTATGTTGCACAACTTGATTTATGAGCTGTACATTTGCGACAGCCAGTGATTTAGAGCTGTGTGACATGTGATTATTTAAGTGTCATATTGTACAGTGCAAAAAGG